>NC_139643.1:12516349-12538849 GCF_964638095.1 Poromitra crassiceps
ATAGACCAGGAAATAACTGGGAGCCTGTAAGATGTTTCCCACCTGCTGCTGCAGTGTCCTCCCTGAAATCCATCCACAGCTTTCCCCCACCTGGATTTCATCTGTCTCCCTCTGCCTCTATGCTTCAGGTAAAATCTATTAGACTTCTGAGTACAAACTTGCTTGAATGATTCATAATTCACTGTATGAGAGAGTGACTGAGACGCTTTTATAGAAATGTCAGAGAAACCTGTATGTAAGTCATGCCTTTGCATATCTTTGCCAACAGCTACAGTGTGTCTAGCCACATATGTTCCGCTGTTCTCTGTTCCTCTGTGATCCACTCTGAACTCGTGTCACACAGCATAGCATAAGGAAATTGGGGAGTCAAGTGTTCAAAACTCTCTGCTACCAGTAGGGCTGCACGATATATCGTTTACACATCGACATTGCGATGTGCGCATGCGCGATAGTCACATCGCAGGACGTGCGATGTCAAAAGCAAATTAACTCGTCATGTTGCTTGATAAACTCTCACTTTAGGGGAGGCTACTGAGTGAAATGCAGGCTCTCTCAAAGGAGAGAGACGCCCCGCTACTGTACTCACTCATTTAGTGCTTAGCTTCAACACAACAAACATGCACAGAGAGCTCAATTGAATTATCTTTTGCTTATGTTGCGTTGCTGACAGACAGTAGCCCGTCTGTAAACGATGTGGTTGCGGAGGCGGACTTGTCCACAGTTTGCAGCGCACTCGCATACAGCAGGCTGGCTGCTGTAACTCAACATGTCCGTGGAGTGGAGATATTTACTCTTGAAACACCAAAAAGCAAGACCGCAACTTATGACACGAAGGCTGATTACTGATAAGTTGTCCGTGTTATCACTGTGGCTGTCTCTCCCCTTCAAGTCTCTGATGTTGCATCACATGATAGCAGTAACGTTACGGTAGAGTTAATCATACATAGCGACTTATTTACACAAAACATGTCAGTGAAAATAAAAAGAGAAGAGGCATATCTGGGCAATTAAATGTATATTTATTACTTTTCACGAATGAATAGTTTGTCACCGGTCGGCTGCATGTGAATCCTCGTCTCTCTGTACTGCCAGCCTTGCGCTCAAAAACCGGAACTCCGCAGATGCGGAGTGTACCACTTGGTCGTTTCTGGAGGGGGTTTCCGGGAGGTCAGACCAAGTGTGTAAAGTGGCAGGGGTGTTTCATTGTTGATTTATTGAAACGTTAGAAGAACGAAAGAAGTTGAAAGCAGTGATTATAATCAATGAAATCTAATGTTTTTCTGCAAATAGCATCATTGGGAGGTAGATTCTGGCACTCAATATTAGGGGTGGGCAATATATCAATTGTATATCAATATTGTGATATGAGACTATATGGTCTTAGATGTTGGATATGGTAATATGGTGATACAGCATACATGTTGTCTTTCCCTGGTTTTAAAGGCTGCATTACACTAAGTGAAGTGTAGGCTAGTGACATTTTAAAGTAGAATGTCATAACTTACTCACTTTTTCATGTATGTAGCCTAAGTCATGGAAATCCATTGGTCAAAATGTGTATGCACCCTGATAGATGACGCTCTGAGGCCTACAGTATAGGCGACAGCCCAGTGGTTGAGAAACATTAAAATACCTAATTTCCCCTCCAAAATCAGATGGACTCCTCTACAAAATCATCCCAATCATTCTAGAAGTATTCTTTTCTTTAAAATAGAGCTATTCTGGTAATCTGGTGAAAATCTGTATTTTTTCATATCGCAATATATATCGCAGGGGCAGGGAATATCGCAATGTCAGTTTTTTCCAATATCGTGCAGCCCTAGCTACCAGTCTCCGACGTCCAATCACAGATCCAAAGATATAATAATATCCCTATGGAAGCCAGTAGTTTAGGCGGCGGTTTTAATGATATTCCTGCATGAAACAACCTTTAAAAAGCAGTCAGTGCCTGTGCTGCCTGTGCTGAATTTACAGCAGGGTGTTTGATCTCACTATCATGGTGCATGCGTCTGAGCAAACATACAACATTGCAGTCACACGGATACGGCAGCACATTGATCAAATCATCAAATCAAGTGTTGAACTTGAATGATTTGTGTCTTGTAAGGACATACAGGCTAGGCACCACAAATATGGTGCATGACAGAAATAAAACTGATCTATCTAGTATCTATCCAGTGCACCTGGGAAGTAAAACTTCATGAAATATTATTATATCTTTGGATCCGCGATTGGACGTCGGAGACGGGTAGGAGAGCGTTTTGAACACTCTACTTCCCCAATTTCCTTATGCTACGCTGTGTGATGCTAGTTGAGAGTGGACCACAGAGGAACGGAGAACAGTCAGGCTGGGGACCTTCAACCTGCCTCTCGTCTCAACATGATGGAGCCCAGCAGATACAGGTAGAGCTGTTGTGTGGTGTGTTTCATTTCATGTTCACATGGATGACCAACAGAAGTTTGATGACCACTATTGACAAAGGCGCATTATCTCACAACACTACTATAGACGGTTTTCACAGAATGGCCAGTCCTCCACTTTAATGATTTTTTTAATGCAACAGGAAGTGAGCTGGGGTTCAATTTAGAATGTTTTTGTTGTCAAGTTAAAACCATTTATAATAAGGCATTATGACTGCATACAACCACACATAACATTACACTGCGTCATTGTATGGTAACACACTTGTCTGCTATCTTGTCTCTTGTGTCTGCTTCCAGGGCCAACCAAGTGATGCATCTGCCTCCCCCTCTGTCCAGCCAATGGACACGTCCACTGCCATCCACTCCAACTCCTCACACCTCTTCTGCCCAGTCTGAGGACAACAGCCCATGCTGGACCCAAGTAAGAAAACATCTGCATCTCACACTGGATATGCAGTACAAGCAACTTAAAAAAAAAAATCTACTCCAAATTACAGGATTATTATTAACTTGTTGGATTAAATGTGGATGCAGGGGAATGTGATTGGCTCATTGTTGTTATACAATCTCTTTACTTCCACGGTGATAGACAGCTTGAAGTCTGGCATTGTAAGCGTGTATCTAACTTCTGTATCATGATGTACTTACTGCCGGGCACATTATAGAGAGCCAAAGTGAACGTCACTTCCTGCCTTTCTCTCGGTACGAGCATCTGGAAAAATATGAATGGGGGTGAATGGTGAGAGACAATACTTTTTTGATCCCGTTTGAATTCTGCCACGGGGTACACATGTACATTTGTCAATTTAAAAGATAACTTTGCAAGTCAAGAAAGTCGCAGTTTGTTCTGAAACTGAAACGTAAGGTTTAGTTTTGTCAATCAACTACATCTCTCGTGTCTCACAATACGTCACACCATCAACAACGTGGACTGGCAGGAGAGATGTCACTTATGCGACTGGTTGTGCATAGTCTTTCTGATTTTATAACTTATAGTGGCACAGTTTTACCACAAACTGCGACTTTCTTGACTTGCATGGTTATCTTTTAAATTGACACAAAATTACATTTGTACCCCGTGGCACAATTCAAACAGGATCAAAAAAGTATCGTCTCTCGCCGTTCACTCCATTCATATTTTTTCAGATGCTGGTACAGAGAGAAAGGCAGGAAGTGACGTTCACTTTGCCTCTCTATATAATGTAAATCCAGCTTACAGTCCCTGGCTGGCTCACTATGCTGCTTCCCAGCCGGGGAGAAGGGCGCTGCCGTCATGCCGCCAGGAATGAGCCATGAACCGCGGATGGGACATTGTGAATAGCGATATTCTAGAATGAGAGTTATGAAAAGCCAATTAAATTACATAGGCCTTTGCATTAACATTAATCCAAGTAATCTTTTGCATGCTTATCTGCACAGATATGGACATTTCCGGTGATCTGTGCCTCCTTGTGCTGTTTGATGCCTGCCCGGTAGTGATGCGCGGGTCACCCAGAACCCGCCGGGTCCCGCGGGCTGGGCCGTCCCGCGGGCTGGGTTGGCAAATTATGAAAATATCGCGGGTGCGGGCGGGGCAGGCTCAGAACGTGACAAAGCAACATTATTAAATAATTTAGAGCAATGAAACACGCAGAGTAATTAACCTTAAAGACGTTAACTCTCTCTCGCATGTAGGTACACACAATCAGACAGACTCCTGCTGCACTCTCTATAGCCTACATGGAGTAAAGAAACGCTTCAATGAGGTAGCCTATGTGCTCTCAAAACAAACACTTTGGAAGGATTATTCGCTGTAATTATTATTTGAAGTGTCCATATAATCCCACCGCAGATTTTCTGCGTCCGGAGACATATTACATTAAATTGGCCGTTGCGGGCTGCTGGGTTGGGCTGGGTTCGGAATTTTCAGATATTTTAACGGGGCGGCCGGGGCGGGCTGGCTCCGATGACGGGTTGGGTTGGGGCGGGCCTTAAAAAAACCTGACCCGCGCATCACTAGAAAGTAGACATCATTATTGTAGTAAGCTAAATTATTTCATACTTGTAAAATAAAACTAGAGAAATTATTCCATTTTCGATTTGGGTCTTTTGAGAGGGGGGTGGGTCGTTCTCGCGTGGGATCCTTACGTCACCTGACAACTTGGTTTTCACTTTGAAAAACATGTCAAAGAAGCTGTCTGAGAGAGCCAAGTCATTAAAAAAATCGATCCTAACCCCTAAACTAAAAAGATTATTGCTCCTAAGGGACCCTAAAGCTGCGTTCACACCGACCTATTAAAGTTTTTCGCTGGCATCGAAAATACGCTCTCCGCCCGGGATGAAATATCCCAGCTCGAGCTAAATTACGCTGGCATCAGTCGCTCCCTGTTCAACGCTGATTGGCTGCCGTGTGAGAGTGTGTCAAATATCACACTGGCTTGGAACAAACCGCTGGTTATTGTGTGGCAACAAACCGCATTGACAGCTGACATGAAGGCTACGTTCACACAGCCAGCCTTAGTGCTTGAATCTAATCTTTTCCCACCTAAGTGACTCAGGTCAGTCTTTTTTATGACTGTGTGAACAGTACAAGTCACATTGAAAGTTACTTTTTTAAAGACGACCTGGGCTACTTTCAAATGTGGAAAAACATCAGATTCGAATCTGATGTTTTGGAATGTGACTCCGGTGTGAACAGACATCTTGCCCATATCTGACTTAATGCTTCAATGTGACTTTTACGTCATTCCAGAGCGACATTCGTCACTATTCTGCACTGGCGGGAGGAGGGAGGACCAGATTGTGATTACAAACATGGAGGACAGCTGCGAGGGAGGTAATCAGTGGAGGAACAGTGAGGTTTTAGACCTCATAAGTATTAGCAAGAAGTAGCAGCTATTGCTCCACAGAAAGCCATTATTAAAAAAAAATCTAAAGGCTCTCTTTCTCCTCTTCCTCGCTATCATCTGCACCTATATGACGGCACGGTGGCTCAGTGGTTAACACTGTTGCCTCACAGCAAGAAGGTCCCGGGTTCGAACCCCGGTCCGTCCCAGGTCCTTTCTGTGTGGAGTTTGCATGTTCTCCCCGTGTCCGTGTGGGTTTTCTCCGGGTGCTCCGGTTTCCTCCCACCATCAAAGAAAGACATGTATGTTAGGGTTAATACTCCTGGCTGTCAGTGCCCCTGACCAAGGTACTGGCAAAATAACTGGAGTTGGTCCCCGGGCGCTGCACTGCGGCTGCCCACTGCTCCTAGTTCTAGGAAGGTTCCTAGTAGAGGATGGGTCAAATGCAGAGGATGGATTTCCCCAAGGGGATAAATAAAGGATAACTTAACTTAACTTAACTATATTCCCTGTCTTCCACTGCACAATAACTTGTAAATTGAACCGTAAACAACAGATGAAACAACATCGTCAGCTACCGCCATGTTTACTGCTGTCTTCTTCTGGGTTTATGTAGAACAGCAGTGTGCTGCACATGCGGGTCACTTCAGGTCCGCGACCTGTTCACACTGGAGTCTGATATGGGCCACTTTTAAAAAGTCTGTGTGAACAGCCACACAAAAAATCAGATGTGAGCAACAAGTCAGATTCAAGCACTAATGTTTGCTGTGTGAACATAGCCGAAATGAAGTCTGTACTAGCTCACGTTAGGAGCACGCTGATAGGCTTAGCTTGTAAACAACTACAGTGGCTCGTAGTGGACAAATATCATGACATTGCGTAACGTTATAGCCCCCAGATGTCCGTCAATTATTGTGCCTGTTGACGAGCGATTTAAACAGAGCGACAGAGTGATTCCATAGGGTTGAATCAAGCGACAGAGAGAAAAATAAATATCTCGGTGTGAACACAGCTTTAGGAGCAAGAAATAAATGAGCACAGAATGATTAAAAAATAAGGAGGCTCTAGTTAGTCTCAAGAGATCAGAATGAGCAACAGATTTTTTTGCTATGGTTAGATGGATAACAGTGAAACTATGATCAATATAGTATTTTTTCTATGTTCTCCAATTGTGTTAACTATTAACTACTACTAACTTAACTACTTTATTCAGAATTGACATCACAACATACGTTTACTTGCATTTCACTTATGGTTATCCGCTTGTGTAAAGTAAAGTAAAGGTAAAGTCCCACTGATTGTCACACACCTGAGTGTGCGAAATTTGTTCTCCGCATTTGACCCATCCCCTGGGGGAGCGGTGAGCGGCAGCAGCACCGCGCTCGGGAATCATATGGTGATCTAACCCCCCAATTCCAACGCTTTGATGCTGAGTGCCAAGCAGGCAGGCAAATGGGTCCCATTTTTATAGTCTTTGGTATGACTCGGCCGGGGATCGAACTCACAACCTCCCAGTCTCAGGGCGGACACTCAAACCACAAGGCCACTGAGCTGGTGTAAGCACACAAATTGAAATATATCATGAAACGACAATGGTTTAAGCAAGTGTACTCAAACTTTTGACTGAGTAATGGCTAACTTAAGTTCTGGCCAAGGGACAACAGTTGGAAATTAGCCATCTGGCTAACACTGTCACATTGACAGTGATGTTATGTGCACTGTAGTGCGAAAGCATGTGAACTAAGCACAAGGCCAAAACACATGCTGTGTGGCACTAAAAATCATTTTCCAAGGTTGGCAGGTCTGCTGTAGCAAGAGTGAGCAAAATCTCAGAACACTGGCAATTGTACAGGAAAGAGGAAATGTCACAATTAAAAAAAAAAAAGATAGTGGAATATCCTCAACTGTTATGTACACAAGGCTGAATTAATTCAGTGATAAGCTCAGTGTCTTCTTGCCCCTAACTGTAACTTCTGTTCCAGCTACTAATGTTGGAGAAGACTTGCTGCACTCACTCTCCCGGGATGAAATCAACAATCTTTTTCCCGGTCCTGAAAACTTCCTGAGGCTGTATGGCACCTTGTGATGTGAGACAAAAGGGTCAGTGCAGGGAGCACGTCAGTGCAACACCAGCCCCCTGCAGGAAGCACCAGCACCCCAGTGCAACACCAAGATCACAGTGATAATGTGGTATTGCATTTAATATACTGTATGCATCTGTGAGTCTTTGGATGAAAACGTTAGGCCACGCAACAGCTTTAGTGTCTGTCCAGGGATCTTAGTATTCCATTCATTTGTAAGTGTTAGGAAACCTAATATTTCCCAATACTTTTTTCTTCTGATGTAACCTGCAGCCAGCACCCAAGTGCCATGCCGATCTGAAACCAGCAATGCCAGTCACCTGCAATGAGCACCGCAGAGCAACGCCAGGATAGCAGTGATGAAACATGTATGTATTTTTTAATACTCTGTATGCAATATTGCAACAATACATTAGCCCACAGTCCACATACCTTTTGTTTTTGGGTCATGGTTTCACTACGCATTTTATGCATAAGGAGAAAAAAATGCTTCCATTTCTAAAATGGAAGCATGGAAAATGGAAATGCTTATTAGCAAAAAATCTATTTCTGGTCTATAATATGAAAGTATAAAAAAACACTTGCAAATGTAAAAGTGCTTCTTAGTAGGGCTGAACGATTTGGGTAAAAAATCTAATTGCGATTTTTCTGACCGATATTGCGATTTCGATTTAATTTCGATTTTTTTTTTAATCAAGTTTCAGTGCAATATTAACTGTAATAAATGTAAAACACAATGGAGCATTTGCCTACCACATTCAAACATCACAATCAACAAACTGCTCTATATTATAATGCAAGGATGAGAACTTGGATAAGAATTCCTTCCAGCAACATTTATTTGCTTTTAAACAACAGCTGCAATTCTCTCTGTGTCTCAGTCTTTAACAATACAAACAAAACAAAAAGCACCAGCATCGCTGCAGCTCTTGAAGTAACTGCCCAAGGATCGCTTGGCCTTTTTTGCAGCCGATGGCCTGGCTCCTTCCTGTGCTGCACTTTGAGGCACAGCAGCAGCATCTGGGGGTGATGGCAGCCCTCTTCTCCTGCAAAACACAGACACAACTGTTAAGTTTCACATTAATGCAATTCACAGCACACACATTCATTCACACATCAAATACGGGGCACAGGGCAGGCTATATACACAAGCAGTGTTTCAGTGAAGCCCTATTTTGCAAGGAAAGCCAGGGGAGAGAGGAGTGGGAGAGGAGAGAATTACCGTAATGCAAGTTACCTTTAGTGCCACCTGCACTTGTTCCATCTCTCTCTTCACCCGGGCCTTGATTTGTGGGACATTCTCTGCACTTATGTAGCTTGTTCGCAACTTTTCTGAAAAACAAAATAATTAACCAAATTATTCTATAAGTACTACATGGCTGTATTGCATTTTTAAGATTGGAACTAATTATAGATGATGTAGGAGGGAGAGAAAGTAGGGAGGAGAGATGGGGAGGGAGAGAGCAGAACGCTGGGAGAGAGGACATTAGCTACTACAGAATCATTCCATTTCCCAGACTGACAATATATTGGCTATATAATATATTGGGGGAGGTGAAGAGGGGCATTTAGACATTACTGTAGGCTTACCCAGGGCCGATCCTGGCCATTTGGGTGCCCTAAGCGTAATTGTTCTGTAGTGCCCCCCCCCCCCCCCCCCACGTAAAACTTTCAATAACTGTCAAACGAAAGACTGCAAAATCATTAATTATGAACGATACTAGTGTATCTCACATTTCATTACATGTGGGAAACAAACAATTGTTAGAATTACTGTACATGTCAGCAAACAAGTGATTGTTAAACTGTACATGCAAGCAGGGGCGGACTGGGATCATAATTCAGGCCGGGCATTAGATACCAAGCAGGCCAGGCCGATACAGGCCGACGTGCGTGCCGGCGTCCGAAGGGCGGCGGCGAAAAATTTGGGCTGTTTGAAGCCCAATTTGGGCCGTTTGAAGCCAGATTTGGGCTGTTTGAAGCCAGATTTGGACCGTCTGAAGCCCGATTTGGGCCAGTTGAAGCCAGATTTGGGCCAGTTGAAGCCAGATTTGGGCCGGTTGAAGCCAGATTTGGGCCGCTTGAAGCCCAATTTGGGCCGTTTGAAGCCCAATTTGGGCCGAGTCCAATTTTACAATGAGATGCACCCTGAATACAGTAATAAAACCACTAGTAAACCAGTAGGCGGCGCCTGGCCTGCTGTTCAGTGAGTGGCCTGACTGAGGGCACCAAAAAAAAAAAAAAAAAACTTTTTTTTTTTTGGTGCCCTCAGTCACGTGATGCCCTACGCAGTCTGCGTACTCTGCGTAATGGGTTGGAGCGGGCCTGGGCTTACCAAGCTAACGTTACAATACAAGTAGCCTACTGCATTCAGGCAGAGTCAGACTGATAATGTTAAGTGAGAGGGGAAGAGGACATGTAACGTGAGCTAGCCAGTTAGGGCTAGCAAGCTAACTTTACTAGCTAAATGAGCTATCTCCTTAGGGAGAGAGCTAGCGTTAGTAAAGTTAACTTGCTACGTTGCTAGCCCTAGCTGCTAGGCTAAATAACGTACCGATGGCGAGGTGTAGTCTGTGGTGAAGCACTGGAGTCTGGTCCATCTGTTGATTTCCATAGCTTTTATGACGTTTGAAGCGTTGTCGGCACCGCGCTTGCTTAACACTGTCTAACTAACCGATGCTCTAAATCCAAAGTAGTTCCAGCCTTTCTTCGGTGCTAAATCATCCGGCGGCCGCTTCTTGTTCTTGTTCGGCTGAAGCTATTACACTTCCGAGTCTTGTTAGATAGCTGCCCTTCCATTGTAGAGAATCCAGTCAGTGGCGCACTATTAAAAATCCAGTCAGAGTGAATAATGTGTCAACTTTTGTAAAGTTCGCTAATCGGCTCGCTAGCTATATTCTGCAGACTGCTGCAGCCATGGGGCTGCAGCTAGGTTTCTCCTCCTCCATCCAGGCACGTTTGATGCTGGTGCTGCTGCGTAAACATACGTCCGTCTACTACGGCGTGCTGCTGCTGCGTAACGACGTCACGTAACGTGTACCTACATGCAGTCATGTCACATGTTAAATCGAAGCCTTTGCGATTAATCTAATTGCGTTGTTTCAAATCTCGGTTTCGATTTAAATTCGATTAATCGTTCAGCCCTACTTCTTAGCCATGACTACTTGTAGGATAACCTAGGTAATAACATTACGAGACATTGTACATTTTATTTTCGAAGCAAATAGATAGCCGGAGCTACTTTCCTGATAAAACAGGAAATGTCAGGAAAGTAGTCTCTTATGGGGTTGTGTTTCTGTGGCTTTCTCTTTAAAGCTGGAGTGAGTACATTTACAATTGCTGGAGTGAGTACATTTACAATTTGTTTATATAAACAAATGTCCATTACGTTCAAGGCATTGCCAAACAAGTTCCCACAATGCTGTATTTCTCAATATACCAGAGTTTTCAATCCGACACAGTCGTGCCCGACAGGTAGAAAACTCAGGTATACTGAGAAATGCACAGAGAGAGTTATGTGGTGCAGATAGGCTTAATCAGCATTGTGTGAAGTCGTTTTGCAATAGCTGAATATGTGCATAACATAAACATTCGTTTATGTTATGCACTCCAGCTTTAAGCAGCGAGGCCCAGTTCCATGTCTTTACGGTGAGACTTGTGCAGTATATTGGATACTGCATGCCTACATTATGTTTTGTACTTTGTCATTTTCACAATGACATAAGGAGAAGTGTTCACACTGTGATTTTTGTTTTAAGAGTCGCTTTATTGAAACTTGGTTTCAGTATCTGGTCAGCAAAAAAATTATACAAAATCTTTTTCTCCGATTTGATGTATAATGATTGTTTTAACTGTGATGGTTTTTCTAATTGGTAGTTTTCTAATCTTTTACATTGACTTTTGTCATCTAGGTTTCAGAAGACCCAAACGGTTTCCTGCGCCAACAACCTCTATCATCTCCAGTTGTGGTCATCAGTGAGGAAAACTGCATGATCGCCATGGGAGCATGCCAGTGGCGACCTTCGAAAGAGATCGGTTGAAAGAGGGACTTGTCTACCCGATGGCATATTATTATGTCCTACACCTCACTTACTCCAAGTGTGACTCAACAGTGCTCTCAGTACTGCAAGCTGAGATCCACCATGATGCCATCCGTGATGGACATTCAACCCCTTCCTACAAAAAGCCTATGGGCGAATGGAAGGCCTTCATGAGTGAGGTGAGTGTGAGAGAGTGAGGGACAGGCAAATGGAAGGCCTTCATGAGTGTTCTTTTTTTGGAGGAAAAATATATATTGGTCTGCCATCACTGTAGAAATGTCTTAAAACCTTGTCAATTGTTGTCTGAGCTTCAGTTCTGTGTTGTAACAGTCATGTTCTGCCATTTCACATTCAAGACATTTTAAATGTGTTATTTTTTCGATGTGAATATATATGTTCTCAATCATGATGTTCATTTACGCTGAGTTAAAAATAATTTGCGTGCTTTTAAAAGAAATAATTTTATGTTACATGCATGTGACATTGTGTCCATGTGGGGGTGTGCGAAGAGTGCTCCAAGTGGTGCTCTGCTTTAACTCCCTGTCGTGGGCGTCCCCCCCCCTCCTCTCTTTCACTCATTCAGAGCTTCAACACAACTAACATGGCTGCTGTGAGCCCATACGGTCTTGTCTTGGACATGGACAGAGCGAAATATGGGATTATTTTGCTTACGTTACATTGCTGACAGTGACAGGGACTGACACTACATAGCCCGTCAGTAAACAATGTTTAAAAGTGCGGAGGCGAACTGGCGAAGGGAGCTGACCAAACGCAGACAAACATCCCGACTTAAAAGAGCAACAGGTTAGCGAATGTGATCGATAACCTAATTACATTCCCTCAAATAAGTTTTTTATTTTGTGACGAGCAAACATTTTTCACCGTCAGTTTGACGAGGAAATGTGCTCAGTACGAGCGACCCTCTGCCAAGTAACATTATTGAGTCATGACGCTGTTTATTTAATAGGGTGATCTGGTTGTAAAAATAAAACATTTACATCAGAAAGACATTGAAAGCAGTGATTGATAAATGAAATCCAATGTTTTTCTACAAATTGCATCATTGGGAGGTTGATTCTGGCACTCAATATTAAGGGTGGGCAATATATCGATTTTATATCAATATTGTGATATGAGACTATACATGGCAAGGCTGTCCAAACCCTTTTGAATGGGGGCCAGATTTGATAATGTGAAAATACCTGGGGGCCAGCTACTTTCTGTTGTATCTGAATTCTGTTGAATTGATACAGTACATAGAAGTTATGGCAAACTTAGTCTCGACGCCAGACCCATGAGAGTTCTTACGCTGATACACTAGGTTACTGCATGCTGCAGAGCTCTCTCTGGGTCTGGGACACTTTCCCTCAGAGGGCTGGTTATGGGAGGGAACCGTTCACTTGGCCAGTCATATGCCAGTGATGGCTTCAGTCCTCTCCAATCAGTAACGACTTTGCGATCAGACAACACGGGAGGCGCAGCCCATTTGCTCTCTCATCGGTGCTACGACCTGTCACTCATTCAATTTCAACCCACCTTCAAAACCAGCAGTGGCTGTTAACTGGCACAGACTCACTTATGTAGTATACGGAGCGCAGCGATTCAACGTAATATTTGAGTCTGGGGAGAGACTATGGCAAACTAAGACAGATGGAATTGAATGCTTATGGGAGAGGAGAGTGACTGCTGTGAGGAAGATGTTGAAGATGATGATGGCTAAGACACATCCTTGTTTTACTCCTACTTTGACGTAGAAGGGTCAGACTGTTGTCCACTTATTTGAACTTGGGCTTGCATGCCGTCATGAAATAGCTTTAGAATGGAGAGGAATTTGGGTGGGACTCCAAATCGACTGAGTAGGTCCCAGAGTAGCTTTTGATTTACTGTGTCGAATGCCTTCGAGAGATCAATGAAAGCCATATACAGGTCTTGCTTATGTTCTCTGCACTTCTCCTGGATCCAGGCAGTGGTGGCCGATACAAATTGGCACTGACCTCAAACTATCCAATCAGACAAAAGTTGACATTTTCTCGGAAACGGAAGGTCAGATCGAGATGCCTATAAAGGACTATAATATATTTTCTCACCCCAAATCCATCCATGAGTCTCTACGAGTTACAGTTGCAGAGATACGTCCGCCCTGCATGCAGGACTACAGGAGAGACATAGAGGACAGCGAAGTTGGGGGTTTAAGTCACTGATCAAACACTCGATTTCAGTGATTGCTGTCAGAATATAGAGCCATTTAACACTTATTTTAACACAAAAACATTGCTGAATGTACCTTTAATGTGATAATCTAATTTCTTACGTTCTGAAAATAAATCCTGTTTTCTAAAATTCTGTATTCAATGTTGATTTTTTTCTTTTTGTGATACGAAAGTTTTGACATCAACCAGATTTAAATTTCTACCCATGTCTAGCCAACATTGGAGGCTGATGCCTAGCCAACGTTGGAGGCTGATGTCTAGCCAACGTTGGGTTTTGATGTCAACCCCAACCAAAATTCTGTGTCTATATAACGTTGGAGGCTGATGCCTGGCCAACGTTGGAGGTTGATGTCTACTCAACATGGGGTTTTGACGTCAACCCCAACCAAAATTCTATGTCTATCCAATGTTTGAGGCTGTCTATCCAACGTTGGAGGCTGATGTCTAGCCAACGTTGGAGGCTGATGTCAGCCCAAAGTTGGGTTTTGATATCAACCCAATTTTCATTCTCAACCAAACTTCTACATCTATCCAACGTTGGAGGCTGATGTTTATACAACGTTGGGGGCTGATGTCTGCCCAACGTTGGGATTTGATGTCAACCCGATTTTAATTTCCAACCAAAATTCTACATCTATCCAATGTTGGATGCTGATGTCTAACCAACGTCAGAGGCTGATGTCTATCCAACGTTGGAGGCTGATGTCTTGCAAACGTTAGGTTTTGACGTCAACCAGATTTTCATTCTCAACCAAAATTCTACATCTATCCAACGTTGGAGGCTGATGTCTATACAACGTTGGGGGCTGATGTCAGCCCAACGTTGGGATTTGATGTCAACCCGATTTTCATTTCCAACCAAAATTCTACATATATCCAATGTTGGATGCTGATGTCTAACCAACGTCAGAGGCTGATGTCTATCCAACGTTGGAGGCTGATGTCTTGCCAACGTTGGGTTTTGACGTCAACCAGATTTTCATTCTCAACCAAAATTCTACATCTATCCAACGTTGGAGGCTGACGTCTATACAACGTTGGGGGCTGATGTCTGCCCAACGTTGGGATTTGATGTCAACCCGATTTTCATTTCCAACCAAAATTCTACATATATCCAACGTTGGATGCTGATGTCTAACCAACGTCAGAGGCTGATGTCTATCCAACGTTGGAGGCTGATGTCTTGCCAACGTTGGGTTTTGACGTCAACCAGATTTTCATTCTAAACCAAAATCCTACATCTATCCAACGTTGGAGACTGACGTCTATACAACGTTGGGGGCTGATGTCTGCCCAACGTTGGGATTTGATGTCAACCCGATTTTCATTCCCAACCAAAATTCCACATCTATCCAATGTTGGATGCTGATGTCCAACCAACGTCAGAGGCTGATGTCTATCTAACGTTGGACGCTGATGTCTTGCCAACGTTGTGTTTTGACGTCAACCCGATTTTCATTCTCAACCAAAATCCAACGTCAGTTCAACGTTGGAGTCCAACGTCGATATGACGTTAAACTGACGTCCCGTGCCAGCTGGGAAGTTTAATCAAACGCGAACCAAGGTTCAGCGGGATAATCTTCAACAGACGTCTCTGTTTACACAACATCCTCCACCTGCTATTGTTATGATGCTGTCTGTATTCTGCGTGCTGTGGAGACATGTCAGCCGTTGCCTCTGAGTTAGGAACCAGCGACTCTCTGCTCCGCAGGGTAATTGCATTGCAGCACGGTGACGGCATGTTGGGGTTGGAGGAGGAGTGTGGGAACATGTGTCTAAATCGCTGTTCATCCCTCTGGCTCGGTCATTTCCTGTTTCAGTTGGCTCTCAGCTGATCCAGCTACACTGTTAGATAACACAGAGAAGGATGGACAGACAGACAGACGCACGGACGCACGGATGACGGGCGGGGAGACAGAGTAAAGAGATACTGGGAAGGGAATGAAGACGGATGAGTAGACGGGTGCAGAAAGACACACACATAAGCTGTACAATGCACAAACACACATTACACAAAAGAGTTACTGTACTGTATGATCGTCAAGAAGCAGCGCTATTGTCTGTGTTAGCTAGGTGCTGAAATGTCATTGTTCCTAAGACGTGTGTTTGTGTGCGCGCGCGCGTGTCTGTGTGTGTGTGTGTGTGTGTGTGCATGTGCATGTGTGTGTGTGTGTGTGTGTGTGTGTGTGTCTGTGTATGGGGTGTATACTGTGCCAGTCTAGGCTGAGTGAGCAGTCGAACGTGTCGAAGCTACGTGCCTACGTACGCGTGCACGTGTTGAAAAAAAACATTGGTCTCCATGCAAATCTACACGGTATGCGGACGTCATGGGGGCGGCGACGTAGCGGCGACGTAGCGGCGACGTGGCGGCGACGTAGCGACGTAGCTCACCTGATCACCGTCAAACAGGGCGGCGTAGCGGCGACGTTTGCTGCGAACTCGATATTTTGCACTTTGCACATGGAGAACGTACGCCTGGATAAACGCCCGGATAACGTACGCCTGGTTAACGTACGCCTGGATAAACGCCTGGATAACGTACGCCTGGATAACGTGCGCCTGGATCACGCCTGGATAACGTACGCCTGGAAAACGTACGCCTGGAAAAGGTACGTAGCATAGCAATTAGCCTATTAGCTAAGGGATCAGCCAAGCAGCATTTTGGTAAACAAACTGCGTCACGCCTGTCTTGTAGAGCCTGTTGTTGGGGACATTAGGCTGATTTAGTGACTGGGGAGTGGAGTCATACACCAAAGTAAAACCTTTTTTCTTTTATTTTTTGCATGTTTTTCATGGGGGGTTAAATCCTGAGGTAACCTGGGGAGAACATGCAAACTCTGTACAGAATAGCACTTTTGACAAGCTAGCCCACCCAGGCTGTAGGCACAATAACTGGTGGGTAACATGCTGCACATGTCATCCGATTCCTTTAGTGTCGCCATACAGTGTCATATTTGAAGCGTTGTCACTTAGAACGGATACTCGTTGGTCCTGGAATGTCAAATGGGTCAATAACCTCACTGAGTCACGCAGCAATGCCATCTGTTGTCTCAAGAACAACGCTCTGTACTTTCTAGTGTTCATCAAGAATATGGGCAGTGGCAGTCATGACTCATGTATCCATCCATCTGAATAGATGTCCAAATATCAGTGGTCAAGCTCACTGCCCCACTAAGTTGCGTTAATTCAAGAACCTCCTTTTTTATCCCTTCATATTTTGCGGTTAGTGCATGCATAATTGTATCACGCTTTGGCACTGTGTATCCCGGTTCCAAGATGTTTCTCATTTTCTTAAAGCCTGCACCCTCCACTACGTAAATGGGCCGCATGTCACGAACAATAAATTCACCCCTATATGCACCTGCTACTTAAGTACAGTCCCCCAATACAGCAATCAATGCGATTATAAATAACAATTGCTATAAGAGCATTGCCAAACTTTTTTATATTTACATTTTTAATTTCTGTCATTGTGATAAATGTTGCAGTCCTTAGAACCATCCCACTAAAAACTATTGGGTTGGATAGTTGTTTTTGCAATATTAAGTTTGTTCATTTTAAATTATATTTATAATTTCATACCATTTTGGGTTTGTCACTTCACAGCTGGGGAATAGTCATACACGGGGGAATCGATGGCTTCAGTCGGAAGATTATGTACCTGAGGGCCAGCAACAACAACAAGGCATCAACTGTTCTCGAATGCTTCCTTGGAGCTGTGCATACCCACGGGTTGCCGAGATGTGTCCGCAGCGACAAAGGAGGAGAGAATGTTGATGTGGCAAGGTACATGCTGGAGTGTCCGGAACGTGGCCCCGGTAAGCATTTGCAAAATAAATGAATAAAGTCTTCCACAATAATATAGTGGTAATCGCTAAAAATACCATAGTTTCAAAATGAATAGTAATTCTGATTTAGGATGACCCTGGAAATTCAAAGCATCAAAGAAAGACATTGCTTCAGGGGCTTTATCAAAGCCAAATAGACCGATAAATTGACAAATGGAGAATAAACAGATCCAGGATCTGTCCCTTGATCTGGTTTGGCTTAACCAGATCAAAGCAATCAAGCTATTCGTTACCATGACGCCGGTTATCAGCTGGGTCTGTCAATTTGGGATTTCTTTATCCAGCTCGGAGCTCGTGCACCTGAAAATGCTTGTGAACAGGAGCTCGTGCCCACAAAAGAGGCGTGGTTTTGTAACAACTAGCCAATCACAATGCAATATTGACAGCTCTGGATGTTAGAGCGTCTATTTCCTCATTCAATGAAACAATAGAGAAGGAGCCAGCACTCAGAGAATCCTTTTGAGGGTTTTTATTCCTGTTGCACCACAACGTACGCGTTTCAGCGTTAGCCTTCGTCAGCGTTGTGCTGTGTCAGGCGGAAAAGGGCGTATAAATACAGCCAGACAGGAAGTACAAACAATTAGTGTAGAAAAAAAAGGGTATAATATATATATATATATATATATATATATATATGTACATTTGAAAAGTGCATTATGCATCGATGAGATATACTAGAATGTAACCCAGCATAGTACACAAGCATTAATACAAGTACAAAGATAGAAAAAATGTATATATATATAATTCGTATTAGAAACATACCACAGCCTCGAGAAAACGACCTGTTGTCTTCAAAGTAACAGCAGGAGAGAAATAAAAAGGACTGGACTTTATATAAAATTAAAATAATAAAACAGTCAAAGAAACCATTTTGTTGTCTTCAAAGTGACAAGGCAGACTGACGCCTATGTAGGCTATAAATTTAAGAAAGTACAAATGACACTACAAATATACACAAATACAAACCAGAATACCAAAAAAGAAATGCTTTTACAGGAAACAGCCCAACAGTAACTCTTCATTCAATCCTTTTGGGTGTTCTGACTGGAGTGTGTGGATCCAAAACGCCTCTCTTTGTAATAAGGCTCGGTCCCTATCACAATGATTAAGCCCTCCGCTGCGCGTCGGCCTCAATCATTCACCTGTCGGTCATTATTTCCCCCGTAATCACCGCCTCAATATACATTATCCCCTACATATACTGTGTCTACTCAATAAAACCCTTTTGTCATTGTGTTTTATATGCAGACTAAGCAGTCATTGGCCGGAAAACTCATATTTCCTACTGATGGGACAATGACAGAGGTGAAGGCCAAGCTCGAGGAAGCCTTTCCGGCATTTCATGGTGTGTGTGGGGGGGGCGGTCAAACCAGAGCCATCTACCAAGAGTCGTGACATCTCCGTTCACTCCAATGGACCAGTTATTTTACTCTCAAGAGTTCCCGGAAGTAAGGTTATGGATTAAGCAGCGCTGTCTAGTTGCTGCAAAATGGACAGTTTGTGATGTACTTTGAAAGGGTCCGACGTTTAAATAATCAAAGTGTACATTATCAGCTTTATTTTATCATTCAAAAGTAGCGCGAGCCTCCTTCCTGGCTATTCATTGGCTACTGAGTCACGCATTTTGGACCTCCGCTGACGCCACTCTCTTACTAGATTGCTCTGGGTCAAACGAATAAAGTGCTGCAGAAGTCGACTACTTGTGGACCTTCCAGTCTTTGTCAATGTACACTCCTAGGTCTTTACAATCCTCGACATTGTCCGCTCTATGTGGATGGAAACAGGGGTCACCATCTTGATAAAATACAGTAGGGCTTGGTTTTTATTTTGCCATTCATTCACAGCGCACAGATTTCAAGGCCAATTCCATGTGGCTCAATTTTCTCCCTTGGTTTAAACTGTCCACCAGTAGATAGACAAATAAAAGAAGAGCCTCATTCATTGGTGTAGCAGTAGGCCTACATAAAAAGGTGCTAGTCTTACTGTGTGTGAAATGTATTAAATACTATTCCTTGTATATTATTTTTGTCTCGTTATTTGAAGTGAGAGCAAGACAAATATTTTTGCTGTTACCTGTTGCAGTTGGTGGAGGGAAAATGTGATGATTGGGGCTGTGATTCAGTTCGGAAATACGATGCTGTTGAACAGCGGTCTCA
This sequence comes from Poromitra crassiceps, assembly GCF_964638095.1. NCBI lineage: Eukaryota > Metazoa > Chordata > Actinopteri > Beryciformes > Melamphaidae > Poromitra > Poromitra crassiceps. The sequence continues at coordinate 12,535,937 of NC_139643.1, forward strand.
AACTCATGGGCCACATGCCCAGACAAAAAGATAAATGCATAATAGATAACAAAACCTCAAAATGTTCCTGTCTATTTTAGTGTAAGGTATTACAGGTAGCCTACATTTTAAGAACAAGTTTTCACATAGGGTTAACTCTGATATCAGGTCTATCTGTAACTGCATTACAATTGATGACACCGGCTGTGCAGTTCTCTATCAAGGGCACTGAAAAAGGTTTACCACTTACTGATGAATACAGAAAACATCAATCATATTGAAATTGCTCCTGAAACCTCTTAGCCTTTCCTAACTGACTTCCAACTACCACTGCATATTAATGTAGGAACCTGAACATCCATAAAACAGCATGAAATGTATTGTCTTGTGGTAGGTCTGTGCAGCAATGTGTTTTTTTTTTTTTTTATATTGGTGGGGGGGTGGTTGGTAGATCATGTTGAGCTTGTCACCTCAAGGCAAAAAAGTGTGGGCAGTGCACCCTTGCTGTTATGTTTCGACAACCAATGTGCTCACCCCCCCAAAAAAACGTTACAATATGCAGCTACTGAAGAAGGCAGTGGTCGAAACGTCTGGCTGCACCATGGACATCATGTAGAAAAGAAAACTTCCTGAGTGCGGGTCAGTTTATATTCTATTGAAACTTCAACCCTGCTGTAAGGCATGACAAGGTTGACAAACTTTCCATAGAAGTTTCAGGCAGTCACAACATGAACACATGATGCTAGCTCATTCAGTTTAAATGTTTCTTCTAGAACACTGATTCTTGCATTTCAGACATAGGCTACAAGATCCCTATGGATGTGAAAATTAAATAAGACAAGTTGTAAATGCTGACCCCCTGTTCCATTTGGCTACATTTACATTCAGTCTGCCTGGCTGGCAATGTTCTCAAAATATTTGTATTGTAGCCTACATTTTGAACAACAACAATGATAACAATACTATGATAATAGTTAAAATTAAGGAGGGCTATAATTGTTAATGTTAAACTCCACGATTAGGCCTACTTAATGTAGGCCTACAGGCAGTGATGGGCAAGCTACTTGGAAAATGTAGTAAGCTAAGCTATCAGTTACTCTCAATTAAATATAGCTAAACTACATTGAAGCTATCCCCAGAGAAATGTAGCAAGCTAAGCTACGAGCAACATGGCAAAAGCAGCTTGCTACATCAAAGCTACTTTTTTCTCACATTGAATTAACTTCATGTAGAACAACTTTCAACCAAACAAATAGGCAGGTAAAATAAATTATCATTTTGATTGTTTATTATATTATAAAACACACTGAAACTCTCACTGGCACAATATTCAAAAACAGACAATAAAACCTGAAAGTCTTCTTCATCACTGCCAGTGGCTCCCTCTGGCTCTGCCATCTTTCAAAGTTTGTTGCTGATGTGACTTCGCCAGCACATGACATATTTTGCCCTACCCTTAACCAATCGTCAGTCTTCATTGCCTAAACCCAACCCAGTCAGAGGCAGTGTAGTGCCGGGTCTTGCTGCAAGAGAGGCAAGGATGCTAAAAAGCAAGGATGAAACAACAACACTGTCTTGTTGTCCGTCATAATGGAACTGGAAGTGCTTTATTGGCTACACAGGCACACTTGACATTATGCAATGTCTCCTCCTGTTTAATCCAAACCGCAGCAGAAATCTCCACTGCGTGCTTTGCTCATGGATTTTCTCTGGCGAGTAGCTTGTAGCTTTTGCGGGAAGCTACAAGCTACTTGGGTCTATAAATAGCTTAGCTACTGAAAAAGCTACTTGGTTCAAAAGTAGTGAAGCTACCACCAAGCTACTGAGAAATGTAGTTAAGCTATGTAGCTTCACTACTTGTAGCAAGCTACTGCCCAACACTGGTCATAGGTTGTGTTCCTACATTATTCTTTCAAAAGTTGTAGTTGCCATAGATTGTGTTGCATACTGTAGTTGACTTCTTTTGTTGCAACGAAATGTAACGTAATGTAATGAACTTAAAGATTGCCCGTTGCAATGATTATGCAACTCCGAAAGTTGGTGCTTGTTTTATGCCTAGAGTCATATAACGGGCAAAGTCGTCATAGTTTCCATGGAGGGGTAGCCTCAGGAAGATAGAACAGGTATTTGCTTCCGGCAACACCCGTCTCCCACCATTGATGGGGTTGTGGAGGAAATTAATCTCTGGCCCCTCAGGAAATCCAAATGGTGGAATGACGAATGACCCGGAAGGAAATAACTGTTCTATCTTCCTGAGTCGATCAGAGTGTTCTGCTGAGCGCCTGGATATATGAATCATCGCTCTAGGATCAATGGTTTTGCCAGGGTCAGCCAAAAGCTGGTCAAATCTAGCTCAGGCTTAAAAAGTGCGGCCTCCTGGTCGTGCTCAGTGTTTATCGGTCGTGGGGTCATGAGTGAGACATCGCCGCGTCGGAATCTTGTGCTGAGCAACATACCGTACTCAAAAATAAGCCATTTCAGAGCCACCGTTGAAGAAACAGATGGATAGATACATGAAGGGAATCCCAGGACACATTATGGATTTGTCAGATTGATATAACTCCAGAAATCAGCCCAAGGTGTTGGAAGTGCCTCCTTTTAGCTTTAAAAGGATAAGTACTTCAACAAAAAGTAGTATTTGTTATAATTTGTTATATTCAGTTTATAGTAACCGTTAAAAGCCGTCCATGGGTAGGCCCGCCCCCTGACAGAATATCGGCCCGATGCGAGGTTGCAAACTTCAGGAAGAGCTGTGGGGTTTTTCTGAGCAAACACAATGGAGACTGCCCTGTCGTAAACACGGCACTTTTATGATATGTGCAGCCATCTTGAAGGGAAATGAGTGGCGTCGAGACACGAAATTTGGCGGCTGTCCTCTGGTGAGCAGCTGCTACCACCACACCGAATTTCGTGGTGATCGGAGCATGTCTAAAA
>NC_139643.1:12543849-12568849 GCF_964638095.1 Poromitra crassiceps
GTCGAAAAGCGTTTTTTCGCTATTTCTCCTTCAAATTTTGCCCGATCTTCACCAAACCACATCACAGAGCGTGTGTTGACTGTCCCGCACAAAACTTATTTTGCGTTTTTTTTATTCCGCACCGTTGCGATATAATCGACTTCCAAAGTTCTGTGGGTGGGGCCTATTTCACAAAGATCGTCCGATGCTAACCAAACTTGGTACAGGTGTGGACGGATGTACTCTGAGCCTATAGGACAAATATTGTGTCATTTCGCCTCTAGGGGGCGCTATAGCAGCATTCAGTACGGGTACAGGACAGCATGTAGCAGCTTATCAGATAAATGAATGTGTTGTTTTTCTGGCACTGCATCACTTTACCTGCTGCTGTGCTCAGTCAGTGTTTCAGTAGAAGAAGCCTATCTCTCTGTCTCCCCCCCCCCTCTCCCCCTCCCTCTCTGTCTCAGTTTTGGTGTCACATCCATCCCCCCACCTGCCAGTAGGCCAGGTGTGTCTGTGTGTCTGTGTCTGTGTCTGTGTGTGTGTGTGTGTGTGTGTGTGTGTGTGTGTGTGTGTGTGTGTGTGTGTGTGTGTGGAGGAAATGCCTATGTATTATCAGGTGTTCATCATGTGGTCACACATGCAGCAGCGCAGCCTTCAATAGTTTCCTACTGTGTTCATTAGTGATGTGTTATAACTCAACAGTCACGTGACTTTTTCGTGACGTCATTGCCCCGGAAGTGAGTTCCCCATTCATTTTCTCCATCGACATTTCGACAAATCCTTATATAATGAGTTTTAAGGTAAATGGCCTGCATTTATATAGCGCTTTTATCCAAAGCGCTTTACAGTCAGTAGGTACATTCACCCATTCATACACCGATGGCGGCAGGTTACCACGCAGGGTGCTGGCACACCAACGGGAGCAATTTGGGGTTCAGTGTCTTGCCCAAGGACACTTCGACATGCAGACTGGAGGAGCCGGGAATCGAACCACCGACCTCTTCTATCCAAAGCGATTAGTGGACGACCCGCTCTACCTCCTGATCCTTACAGAAAAACCACATGAACTTCACATGTGCAATAATCACATGTGATCACATGTGATTTTGCACAGGTGATTTTTCCACATGAAATTTCACATGTGCATTTTCACATGTGCCAACATGTGAAATTTCACATGTGATCACATGTGGAACACATGTGATCACATGTGCGTTTCCCATGAAAGCATGTGGTTTTTGAACGTTTTCACATGTGAAATGTGTGAAACCCATGTAAATTCCCATGTGATAACATGTGAAACCTATGTGATTACATGTGAAACCCATGTAAATTCCATTTGTAAATGCATACAAATTCCCATGTGAAACCCATATGAAACCTATGGGATTACATGTGAAACCCATGTAAAACCTATTGGATTGCATGTGAAACCCATACTAACAATAGAGGCGCTATTTGCGTCGGTGTTGTGTTTGCCCGCCAGAAGCTCCGTCTTATTTTAACATTTTATCCAGTTTAAAGTCATATTTGTGCGTGCACCTTTTAACTATATTTTAGTGTACTATCAGAGCTTCACACCAGGCTTAACGTTTTGTGATCGGTCATCTGGATTACTTTATTCTGGACCTAAACAATCTACCGCTTGGAGCCGCGTCAGTGACTCAGCCCAGCTAGCCTCGGAAGCTAAGCTAACTCGTAGCTGGATCTGACCCTATCCCTTCACGGGCATATTTACATTAGTTGGACGTTGCTTTTTTGCCGTGTGTGGGGAACTCTCTGTTACAGAGCCCCGACCGGCCGGACTTCTCTAATTTCACAAACAACAACCTGAGCTAAAGCTAAGCTAAGCTACGCTAGGCGAGTAGCCTAGAGGGCTAGCAGCACCTGGATTCTCCCACTGGCCTGGTGGTTTGCCTTTAACCTAGACAGGCTAGTGGTGAGATTTTTCTTATCTCTATGTGTACAATCATGTCACAGGATCCATCATCATGCATGAACTGTAGTCTTACCGTATTTGAATTGGTCAAAGATGTCTCCCGGTTGCAAGTGGAAATCATAGAGAAGAATCGGTCCATCAGGAAACTCACATCCACACTGCAGTCATTTAATTTAATCCCAAAATGTGATGCTGACAGTTTGGGCATCGGAGATGACACCACTGTTCCGTGGCTTAGAGAATCCTCCCACTCCAGCAATGTTTCCTATGGGGAGGATCCGTGGCGTAGGCTTGGTGCCAAACCCAAGCAGCCAGCCTGCTCGACCCCCTTCACTGCAGCTGCTGCCCGGATCTCAGCTTCCCGCTGCCGTGATAGACCCCGAGGATCTCGTAGCCTCCAGCCCTCCTCATGGTCCATTGAGCTTGAGAACAGATTTAAACTCCTGGAGGATGAGACCGATAACCCGCCCGGTCCCCTGTACTCCTCAGTGCTTCCTCCGCCGGCCGTGCATCCCAGCCCGGGAGCACCATTCAACGTACGGAGCACCGCCCAGTTTCCACTGCTGTCCAGGTCTTCATCTCCTCCGTCTCCACCGATGTCCGCCGGCCTGTCTGCAATACCTGCTCGTCCTGCTCGGTCCCGGCTCGCCACCCGGCTCCGGCTGCTGAAGGAGGCCATCTCCAATCGCCCTGAGCAGACCAACGGGATTATTTCAGCTGGGCTCCTCTCTTCTCCCGCTGTGGGTACTGGTGCTGGTTCTCTCTTTCCGCCCGGCCCTGGTTTCCCCGGTCATTCGGGGGTGCCACCGAACCCGCCATGCCCGAGAGAAGTGGCCGCTAACGTTAGTTTGGTCACTAACGTTAGTTTGGTCGCTAATTCCTTGAAGCCCAATCAGTCTATAGGTCCCGACCACCGCTCATCACCCCCGCCTCCGCTTTTCCCTCCAACTGTAGGAATTATTGGCGACTCTATTATTAAAAATCTTCGTTATATCAACGCCATCACATATTGCTTCTCCAGGGCCACGACAGTTGAAATCATTGATAAACTCCCCGCCATCCTCGCCTCACTCCCGTCCTCTGTCACAAAACTAATTCTTCACGTGGGCTGCAATGACACTGGCCGTCAGCACTCTGAACAAACAAAACAGAACTTCATCCGACTTTTCGATTTGCTCACAGCTAGTGGAAAATCCACATATCTGTCTGGCCCAATCCCAACTCTCCGTCATGGTGACGTGCGATTTAGTCGTCTGTTAGCGCTCCATTACTGGCTCCAATCGTCCTGCATCTCCCACGGCATCACGTTCATCCATAATTTCAATCTATTTTGGGAACGCTCCTCCCTGTACGCTGCAGATGGCCTCCACCCGAGCACTCTAGGCGTTAAAATGCTCAGTGCAAATCTCCGTCACGCTGTTGCTGTCCACTCGGCCATGCCTGCTTGACTGTTTGCCCCTGCTGCTCACGTCCACCTCTGTCCTCCCTCCCCCTCCCCCTCCCCTCCCCACCTGGTCACTCCTGGTCAATTGCCCACACACTCCTCTGATGCAAATCCTCTCACCAGCTCCCCCTGGCGGAGAGGAGGACGTATCACCTCCACACCTCCCTCTGAAACATGTCATGTTATTGATTCTGATGTAGGCTACGATGTCTACCCATCGTTTCACACTGTCAACTCTGTCCCCCTTGTACCTCCAGTCATAAACATAAACATTCACTCCTTCTGGTCCAACGAGCCCCGCCCCCCTCGCACTGCTGCCCGTACTGTAGATCACACTGTTTTATTCCCCCTGCCTAAGGCAGTCACATACACCCCGCTTGTCTGTTTCAAACTGGCTCTTTTTAATGTCAGATCTCTCACCAGCAAGGCACTGCTGGTGCGTGACTTTATTCTGGACAGGAAACTTGACTTCCTATGCCTCACTGAGACCTGGCAACAGCCAAATGACTTCTCCCAGCTCAATGAAGCCATCCCACCTGGCTTTACATATGTCAGTCAACCCCGCTCCACCGGGAGGGGCGGCGGCCTCGCTGTACTCCACCGTCAGAACATCAATGTCACCACTGTCGCTCTCCCCCACTTCTCCTCCTTTGAATGTTTTGCTGTAAAACTCACTGGCTCAAAACCCACCATCATTATCACCATTTACAGACCACCAAAGCCCTCTGCTGCTTTTCTCACTGAATTTTCAGAACTCTTAACATCTGTCTGTGCCTTATCCCCCATTGTCATCTTACAGGGTGACTTTAACATCCATATTGACAACCCGTCCAATGCCCTTGCAAATGAGTTCACCTCACTCCTGGACTGTCTCGGTATCACTCAACATGTTAATTTCCCAACGCACAATAAAGGTCACATATTAGACTTAATCTGCTGCACTGGTCTCACCCCCTGTAACCTCGCCCATGCAGTTTTCCCCATCTCTGACCATAAAGTTGTATTATTTGACATCCACGTCCCCCTACAAAAAGCAAAAGAACACCGGACCATCTCCTTTCGGAACATAAAACGCATTAACCCCTCTGATTTCACCTCCCTCATCAACTCTTACTCTTACTCTTACTACTCCAACCTCATCAACACTGGTAAAGGCAACACCCGGGCCCTTTTCTCAACAGTCAGCCATCTACTTCAGCCCCCCAGGACCCTCCCCCCAAACATCACCTCTGATCACTGCACTGCCTTTCTGCAATTCTTCAACTCTAAAATCAATACCATCCACCAACAGCTGGCCTCATCTAACACTCCCGCCAGTGATCCACCCTGGATGACTACCCTGGCCAAGCCACTCATCCGTCCCCTCTCCAACTTTACTTCAGTCACAGAACACTCCGTCTCCGATCTCATCCGAAAAGCCAAATCCACCACCTGTCAGCTTGACCCCCTCCCCACTACCCTTGTCAAAGCCTGTCTGTCTTCCATTTCCCCCACAATCACAAAAATAATCAACTCCTCCCTCACCTCTGGTACTGTCCCCCCCCAGCTCAAAATGGCCGCAATCACACCCACCCTCAAAAAACCCGGTCTCGACCCATCTGACATGAATCACCACCGCCCCATCTCTAACCTTCCCTTCATCTCCAAAACACTTGAGAGGGTGGTTGCCGCACAACTACAGTCCCACCTTGACTCAAACCACCTCCATGAACCCTTCCAGTCCGGTTTCCGCGCTAAACATAGCACCGAAACAGCCCTTGTTAAAATCACGAATGACCTCCTCCGTGCAGCTGACTCTGGATTACTCACCATTCTCATCCTTCTTGATCTCACCGCCGCCTTCGACACCATCTCCCACCCACTACTCCTGCAACGACTAGCTGACATTGGGATCACCGGCACTGCACTCTCATGGTTTTCTTCATACCTCACAGACAGACATCAATTTGTACAACTTGGGAATCACAGGTCTGGGTGTTCTGCTGTCTCACTGGGTGTCCCCCAGGGGTCAGTGTTGGGCCCAGTGCTATTCATCACTTACCTCCTTCCCCTGGGCACAATCCTCCGTCACTATAGCCACTTCTTAACATGCAGTGGAATCCGTATTATAACCTGCACCTAGCCGGTTGGCCTGCATGTTAAACAACAATTAGCCGGCCTACGCGCACTCCCGAGACTCCGTATCTTATCTACCTCGACCACCGGTATAAGATCCGCTTCCACGCAAGCGCTGGTCATGTTAAACAGTGGAACGATATGATCCGCATATGTCTGAGTGGGCGGGTGTGGCTCTTCGTGACTCACTTCACGTTCGCTAGTTTATTAATTAATGAATCGTTCGGGCAATCGCTTATATCAACCAGCAAACTCACGGTTTCCTCAAGTGCTGCAAAATGACCGTGCTTTCCGAGGTGAGGGCTGGCTTGACTGCAGAGAGGCAGCGGGGAAGGAAAGTGAAAAGTGGAGCAGAAACGCGCTCCTGAGAATACGAGGCAGCAGGATGACTGAAGTAAATGAAACAACTATCACAAAGAGCAGCCGAGATTCTGACACTTTTTGCGCAATGCGTGCCGCTCTATCTGCCTGTTTGTCTCTCTGCCAGTGCCCGCATGTCTGTTTAGTGTGCGTGTGTGTGTGGCATGTCATTTTTAACGCTGTTCATAACGAGCAGAGCGTGTTTAGGCTATCGTACGGCTCCATCCCCAAATTAATTTTCATCGTCCCTGACGCTACTGTGCGCCCACACTGCGGAGTGGATAGGAGCTGACTGACTCTGACTGTTCGGATCTTTCAAAGTTTAGCCCTCCGAATAAGCTTGGCAGGCAGCACACTAGAAGATATGACTCGTGTTTGTCTTTTGGTTTGTTTATTTTTTAGTTCCAAATGACCACAGGTCATAAACCTGAAATAATCAGATACAAAGAAGCAAATGTTACATGTATGTATGTTCAATAAACTGCAACTCCTAAGAGCTGTCTTCATTTTTCAATACACAGAACATAGATTTCCTTAAGCTTGTCAATTATTTCTTCCATTATTAATTATCATTCTACATCTCTTTAAACCCACATAAATGTAAGTAATATATTCTCTAAATATACACAAGCAACATTGTACATATACCAGTAATGTAGTCCAACACATAACACAGCCATAGATTGTACACAGCAGACCCCAAACAACTACAGTGACTCCACTTCCCAGAAAGCTTAGCGCCCTAGGCGCATGCGCAAAGCAGTACCTAACCGGCATGCGATGTTACCAAATAGTCCGTGTCTAGCCACTCACACATGTTGCCGGCAAGACACAAACACCATGACATTCAACATGACACGTTAATGCAACGGATCAAACAGCAACGGATTATGGAGTTACAGTCAACGTTTACCACGCTATCATTTCCGTCAGCCGACGAAGCATTTTAATTGACGCTAATGTCTCGGCTAATATTGGACTGAGAATGCTACTCAGCTAGCCGAGAACTAGCTGAGGGCGCTACGTTAATCTCACATTAGACTGAACGTTTATAATCCCCAAATTATAAATTTAACTAAAACACATCGGGATAACGTGGTAAACGTGACACACGTTATTTATTTATGATTGAACCATTGACAGCAGGCTATTTTACAACTAGCAGCTTATACATACCAACGGTCTGTGTGCTCCTGTCAACGGTCTGATCACAAATGAGTCGCTGCTGCACAACATTAAAGAGCACCTACAGCAGCCGCACGTACCTACAATTAACCCTTAAAGAATCCCCGAAATATAATCAAATGAATTTAGGTCCAGAAAGCCTTGACCACACAATTTAAATAGCATTTGTCTCTGTTATCAGAGGAAAAGTGGCTGCAGCAAATCAATAATTATACTAAATGCCCCAAAAGTCTTGACACCTCCCACTTGGCCGACTGATCAAAGATCCAAGGAGGCCACAATTAACACTTGAGTCTCTCAGTAGGTATCACAAACTTAAAAGTCCTGCATTTATAAGTATTCAAAATGGAAACTAAAGCGCCTTTCGAAATGAAAGTGTCCTTCAAGGTTAAACTAGGCATTCAGAGTTCACTCAGAGTCTCTTGGGTCCCCCTAGCGAGGACTTATCTTACTCCAGTTGGTCCTCAACTGGAATCAAGACCACCAGCCTCCGCACATCCCTGCGAAGGACGATGGTCGTGGGCAAGTCAGAGTCTTTTCTCTGGGCCCTGGACACAAGGGGGGCGGGAATACCCACACAGGTTGTAACGTCCGCATCCCGCACCACCCCTTTCTTGTCGGGATATGTAGCGATGACCCGGCCGAGCCGGAACTGCCCTCTCAGAGCATTTTGGTCTGCGATCCAGACCACATCTCCAACCTCGACACTTCTCCCCGCTCGGTGCCACTTGTGCCGTATGAACAAGTTTGGGCCGGCCAGCTCACTCCACTTTGACCAGAACCTGTCCACTCCAGCCTGGACAGCCCTCAGCCTGTGCCACGAGTGGGTTTCCACGTCGATTCCGTGCATGTCTCCTCCCGGTCCGGTGCGCCCCAGGATAAGGGAGTTTGGAGTCAAGTACTCCACTGCGTCCTCTTGCTCCTGTGCCTTGGCGTCGATGGGTCGCTCGTTGGTCAAGTTAGCTGCTGAGTAAAGAAGGGTCTGGAACTCCCCCCAGGTGTAGCAGCCGGTTGTTCCGCCGAGGCTGTTAAGAGCTCTCTTAATGAGCTTAACCGCTGCCTCGGCTGCTCCGTTCCTGTGGGGCGCGTCCGCAGGATGGAAGTCCCACTGCCACTCAGTGCCATTCCTGGCAGCCACGTTCTCAACAGATGCCTTCTGCAAACAGGCCAGGTGTCTGTGTAGCTCTCTCAGTGCAGGCCTAGCACCCACGAAGTTTGAGCCTCTGTCAGACCATAGCTTCTTCGGATGCCCCCTCAGAGCAGTGAATCGAGAGTAGGCCTGAAGAAAGCTTTCAGAAGACTGGTCATCGACGAGGTCGGCGTGGACGGCTCTGGAAGCCATGCAGCAATACACTACTCCCCAGACCTTTTGCTTGACCCTTTTCTTAACAGCGTCCCTCACCTCGAAGGGGCCACAGAGGTCCAGTGTGGTGTATTCGAATGGGTTTGCTCTGCTAGTCCGTTCCTGAGGGAGATCGCTCATCACTTGTTGGCACAGTCTGGCTCTTTGCTTCTTGCAAGTGATGCACTCGTTGATCACTTTCTTGGCTATCCTCCGACCTTGCACCACCCAGGCCTTTTTCCTTGTGCGCAGCAATGTGGCAGCAACGCCTTCATGATTTGACTCATGAGCTTCTCTTGCCAGCAACGTCCCCAGCCACGACTGGAAAGGGATCAACGGTACAGCCGTACCGTCTTCGTTCCAAGATTGGACTCTACCGCCACACAGCAATAGTCCTGTTTTGTCATCCTTGGTCACGACCAGGCGGTCCAAAGTCGTGTTGTGAAATTCTGCGCCGTCTTGGGCCGCAAGGGCCAGGTCTTGGAAGGCTCTTGTTCTTTCTTCTGCCGACAGCTTAGAGCCCTTTGCCTCCCACTTTGCTGGACCCGCGCCTTGCTGTTGTCTATTCAGCCAGGATTCCGCAGCTCGTCGAGTCCAGGCGACAGCCCCACACAGTTTTGACAAGGTACTGAACCGCTTGGTCTCGACAAGGCGCACGATATCTCCACCCCAGGGTTTCCTGGTTGGCCTCTCTGCTGCTGGAGTTGGACCCTGACCTTTTGGCGGTGGCTGCGGCGCGGGACGACCCTCTTCATCCGTGGAGTCTCCCAAGCCCAGGCCAACGTCAGTTTTGCTGGGGCCAGATGTTTTCTGCGACTGAGCCCTGGTGACCGCAGCTGAGAAAGCTTTTCTCTTGAGCCTCTTCACGTCATCAGCAACGGTGGTCACGATGTCGCTAGCCATCTTCACCGGCCACTCACCTTCCGGCAATCTTAGGAACCCAGGGCCTCTTTGCCACTCCGACTCTTCATCGAGCTCCTCAGGCGATGCTCCCCTTGTAATGATGTCTGATATGTTGAGGTTGCCCTCAACCCACCTCCAGTCTTCTATTGGACCAGCCTTCTGGATTTCTCCGATACGGTTTGCAAAGAAAGTCTGATAGCCGTAGCTATCCTTCTGGATTGCTCCCAGGATCGTTTGGCTGTCTACGAAGTGGATCCAGTGCGCAACCTCGATGCGGCAGTGCTTCTCAAAGTAGCTTCTCAGTCGGCTTGCGAAGACTGCGCCGCACAACTCTGCCTTAATCACGTCCCCTTTTTGGTCAAGGGGAGTAAGTTTGGCCTTTGACTCAACCAACCTCACAACGACCCCGTTCTGCGTCTCCCACCGGAGGTAGAGCACGGCGCCGTAGGAAGCCTCACTCCCATCTGAAAACGAGACTCCCACTGGGCGGCCTATGGCTCCTGGTGGCGTGAGGCTTCTCTCGAACCTGATCTGGCCAAGTCTCACATACTCCTCGAAGAGTCTTATGGATGCCTCTCGGAGTTTTGGCGAGAGAGGGTCATCCCAAGTATCTTTGGTCGGGTTGTCTTTCCCCGCTTCTTGGTAGGATTCCCTCACAAGCATCACCCCTTTTTGCTTAGCAGGCGTGGCTAGACCACTGGGGTCGTAGAATGCAGCAACCTGGCTTAGCAGTACTCGACGCGTCAAGGGGTTTGGAGTGTTGCTTCTCACTTCCTCTTCGCGCAAGTCCAGTCCTGTCCTCATTTTGCCTCGCTTCTTTGAGAAGTTGATGGACGTCAACACACGAAGTTTGTCGGTCTCTGGTTCATAGCCGACTCCCAGTGCCTTGCTCTCTTCGTCCCACATTTGGTTGGGTAACACCAGAGTTTTGGGTGCAAGCGTAACAGTCTCACTGGTACTGGAGCTGGCTGTGGCTCTTGACCTCCCACTGTGGCCAGACAAGACCCATGGTTTCAGGAAGAAGCCCCCAGCTTCTAAGATCTTCTCCACCCCTTTGGTGATGCTTTCCAGTGTCTCGAGGTCATCGTGAGATGTCAAGATGTCGTCGACATAGCTGTCTTCTATCAGAACCCGGCGCTCTTCAACCATGGCAGTGAACTGGGGCAGGTTTGCCGTTTCCCTCATGGCGACCTGAGCAATGCAGCCCGCAGGCTTATCGCCGATGTTGACCCTGACGACCACGAAGACTTCAATCTCATCCTCTGGGTTGTCCCTCCAGAGGAAGCGGTGAAGCTGGACTTCTTTGTCTTTCAGCCAAACGGAGTTATACATTTTCCTCACATCGCCTAAAGCAGCGTACAACCCACTCCTGAACCTCAAAAGGACTCCTCTGATCTGATTGAGTACGTCGGGACCCTTGTGCAGGAGGTCGTTCAGACTTACTCCCCGGAACTCTTGGCTACTATTCCAAACAATTCTTACAGGGGTAGTAGTTGAGTGAGGATTTGGTGCAACTAGATGACTGATGTACCACTTCGGTCCCTTCCAACTGTCGATCTCCTCTTTAGTGAGTTTAGCAGCAGCTCCCCTTGAGACCATTTCGTGGATTTGTTCTCTGTACGCAGCCTTCCACTCTGGCTCCCTCGCGAGACGTTTCTCCGTGTTTAGGAAGGTTGCCTCCACTGCACGTCGATTGTCTGGCAGCGTCGCAGGGTCTCCTTTCCATGGGTAAGCTGCGTCCCAGTGAGGGGTTTCGCTGTGCTTGTCTGATTGCACGTAGGTGAGGCACTCTTTGATTTTTTCTAGGTCCCTTTCTTCTCCTAGGGTCATTTCTTTGCCTCCAGGAGGGCACCTACCGCACTTGCAGCCACCACATTGAGGATCACAGGCCACGCCGACACTGTCCCACTTGAACCACTCGAAGACTTCTTTGTTAGTAGTCGCAGTACTCCGGGTGATTGTTTCTCCATTTCTCACCTGAGCTTCGCTAGGTCCTGCTGGGTCCACAAGGATCTCTCTGTACGCCTTTGAAGTTGTTCTCATTGACCTCGCAAAGTGAGTTTCGGACCTATGCACTGCGAGGTCTACCACTTCGAAAAGGTCAGGATGAGTTCCGCCGACAGTCTTACCCAGGGGACCGTCCCAGAGGACGAGGTCTCCCACAACTTTGGTTGGCTGTGGGACCAGGCGACCTTCCCTGTGACTAATTAGCAGGTCAATCTTCTCGGGGCGGACCAAATCCTTGGCTGCAACATCAGGGAAGAACTTCAGTAGTTGCTGTGGTGTGACTGCTTGGTTCACCTTAGCGATGCTTTCCAAGCCGTAACAGAGGAGTTTGTGCTCCGTTACTGTACCCTTGGGGGTCTTTACCCTCAGCCTCAGGGTATACCTTCTAGTAGCAACTGTCTTCTCCATCCCTCCGACTCCTTGAACAATCATCTTGATGTTCTCACCATTCAGCTTGAGACGCTCGGCGGCTTCATTCGAGATGTAATTTGTATCTGACGCAAGGTCAATCAAAGCGCCGATTAGCTGGCCTGAGTTTGTCGTTACTTCCAGTAGCATCATTACGACCGGGTACTCTTTCGGCTCATTTCCAGTGCTGGTGCACACTGTTGTTGAAACTTTATTTGAGAAAGCTTCCTTGAACTCTGCCTTCAGCTCTGGAGAGAGTTTGGCAAGGAGGTCCTCCTGTTTGTCGGTCAGTCCAAGTCCTCTTTTCTCCACTCTTGGATCGCTCTGCTCTCCGCTCGTTTTATCCTTCTCCTTGACCGGTGGCTTCGGACAGAGCAAGTAGTTGTGGTCTGAGGACCCTCCTTTCCGACAGTCTTCCTTTGAGCAGAGAAATCTTTGGGTGCAACTGCCATCTTCGCCATGGTGGCGCAAGCACTTGAAGCATGCTCCTGCTTTCTTCAGCTGAGCCTTTTTACTCGACAGGTTGAGTTTCTTGAAGACTTTGCAGGCAAACAGCCTGCCCGCGTGCATCTCGTCTCCACACGCGATGCATGAATTCGGTTGAGAGTTCTTTTGAGTGTTCCCCGATGTGGCTCTGGTGAACGCCTTCTTTTCCTTCCACCTCTCTGGTTTGTCCGCTGGGCTGGGCTGCAGCTGCAGCTGATCTAACTCCTCGAGAATGTCTTCCTGCTTTTTTAGGTACTGCAGTAGACAATCAAAGTGGTTGCGCGAAGAAAAGCCGCTTGCAGGTTCATTCTTGTACGTGAGCCACTTTTCTTTTAGGGAGTCAGGAAGCTTACTCTCAATTGACTGTGCAACCACCCGATTTTTCACAGCATCTTCCTCGCCCAGGACTTGGAGATCACGAAGTGCTCTCTCCACAGCCTGAATCAGTTCGATTGTCTTTCTAGGGTGGTTTCCCTTCACAGGGGGAAGTCCTTGCACTTCCTTCGAGATTAGAAGCACTATCCTTGGCTTGTTTCCGTACTTATTGTCCAGGAGCCTGAATACGTCGTCTGCAGATCCACAGCTGGATAGCACGAAGTCCCTCTTGACTTTGTCGTCTAGGCTGCCTAGAAGGTGGAATTTCTTCACATTCTCTAACCCGTGTGGGTTTCCCAGCCGCTGCAGGTCTTCCCACTCAGCTTTCCAACGGTAGTACTCCCTCATGTCACCGGAAAATATGGGCAGGCGTGCCCGCTCCAGACTGATCAGGGGCCTGACATTGTAGGTCCCGGAGTTCATGCCGGAACCACCTTGCAGTGCGTTGAAGGTCCCACGTGGCGTGCTTGCGGCATTTGGAAGTACACCATAGCTGAGATTGGGGGGCACGCTGGGCAAACTAGGCTGGACGCCGCCTAAGGGGGGTTGTATGCTCCCAGGGTCGAACAGGTCAGAGCCAGGTTGAACAGGCTCTGCCTCCTCACCGGTCTTGCTCTGCTGTTCGTCTTGGTTTTGCTCTACTGGTTCATCAGCCTCCTCCTCTTTGCCACCATCCCAGCCTTGAGCACTGCCTTGCCACGACCACTCATCCCACAGTTTCTCTCGTCGTTTCCTCAGCTTCCTAATCCGGTCTCTCGACTCCGTTATCTTGGGTCTAGGAATCAAGTTTAACCACGCAGTTAACCCTCTGTCAAGCTCGAAGACCTCCCGTTCCAGGCTCCTATTCATCAGCTCGCGCTGCTTCCCGGTCATCTGCCGGTAGTCACTTTTCTCAGCCTGGTCCATGGCTGATTCAGCCTCATCTCCGAGGGTGCGAATTGCCTCCTCAGCGAACCTGGTCCAGAAGCTCTTTTGGATGATCTGTTCAGTCTCATCAAACTTGCAGTCGCAATCCGCTGTTTTCTGATCGATATGCTCCGCATTCTCTTCTGCCTGTTCATCATCTGCTTCTCTCAGGGCCGTGGCATACTCAAAGCCAGCATCTCTGACTCTGGTGTGCTCCATTTTAAAGTTCATCCAATCGTCTCTCATTTCACTTTCTCCCAGTGCGTTAGCCCTGGAGGCGAGATGGTTGGCTTTTCTGGTGAACGATGTCTGGACTGCTGAACGCTTCTGCTTAAGCTTCTCCAGCTCATCCTTTGTTGTTGCCATCTTGCTACTTTGTCTTGCGTTTACCGATGGTTTCAGCTTTCAATGCCACCTGGGCTCAATAGTCGTTTTCCTCTATTGGGTTTGTAGACTGTCCCTTCTTCTTGGCTTTAGCTTCTTTATTCCTCGGCTAGCAGGTTAGCAGATGAGCAGACAGCGTTTATGGATGGGCTGTTAGCTCACAGTCAGATTGGTTAAACAGTCCTTTAATTATTATTCTTTATTTGTCCTTGCTTCAAGGTTGTCCGGCCTAGTTTTCTCCAGAACCGGGGCCTTGGTTTATGACTGTTCGGATCTTTCAAAGTTTAGCCCTCCGAATAAGCTTGGCAGGCAGCACACTAGAAGATATGACTCGTGTTTGTCTTTTGGTTTGTTTATTTTTTAGTTCCAAATGACCACAGGTCATAAACCTGAAATAATCAGATACAAAGAAGCAAATGTTACATGTATGTATGTTCAATAAACTGCAACTCCTAAGAGCTGTCTTCATTTTTCAATACACAGAACATAGATTTCCTTAAGCTTGTCAATTATTTCTTCCATTATTAATTATCATTCTACATCTCTTTAAACCCACATAAATGTAAGTAATATATTCTCTAAATATACACAAGCAACATTGTACATATACCAGTAATGTAGTCCAACACATAACACAGCCATAGATTGTACACAGCAGACCCCAAACAACTACAGTGACTCCACTTCCCAGAAAGCTTAGCGCCCTAGGCGCATGCGCAAAGCAGTACCTAACCGGCATGCGATGTTACCAAATAGTCCGTGTCTAGCCACTCACACATGTTGCCGGCAAGACACAAACACCATGACATTCAACATGACACGTTAATGCAACGGATCAAACAGCAACGGATTATGGAGTTACAGTCAACGTTTACCACGCTATCATTTCCGTCAGCCGACGAAGCATTTTAATTGACGCTAATGTCTCGGCTAATATTGGACTGAGAATGCTACTCAGCTAGCCGAGAACTAGCTGAGGGCGCTACGTTAATCTCACATTAGACTGAACGTTTATAATCCCCAAATTATAAATTTAACTAAAACACATCGGGATAACGTGGTAAACGTGACACACGTTATTTATTTATGATTGAACCATTGACAGCAGGCTATTTTACAACTAGCAGCTTATACATACCAACGGTCTGTGTGCTCCTGTCAACGGTCTGATCACAAATGAGTCGCTGCTGCACAACATTAAAGAGCACCTACAGCAGCCGCACGTACCTACAATTAACCCTTAAAGAATCCCCGAAATATAATCAAATGAATTTAGGTCCAGAAAGCCTTGACCACACAATTTAAATAGCATTTGTCTCTGTTATCAGAGGAAAAGTGGCTGCAGCAAATCAATAATTATACTAAATGCCCCAAAAGTCTTGACACTGACTGATAGGCTATCAAAGTTTTGTGGGGAGAAATACATTTCAAACTAGTCAGATATGACTTGAATGTCATAAAATAAATCACCCACAGTGATTGACGACAGTCCGACCACTATTTTGACTGCGCGGCTTTATGTAGCTTAACAAAGGCATTTTTGGCACATTGCCACCCCTCGTTGTCAATGGACTCCGTTAAAACATGTTTTTTGAAGTCTCCAGATTTGTCAGGCAGGCAGACTGTGCATCCACACTGTGGAGAGGATAGGAGCTGACTGACTGTTAGGCTATCAAACTTTTGTGGGGAGAAATAAATTTAAAACAAGTCAGATATGACTTGATTTGTTTTTGTTTGGTTACAAATTCGCTAAAGCTGTTTCCTATCACATTTCTTGTTTTTGATAGATGCTACCGCGCCGCCCCCCCCCCCCCCCCCCCCCCCCCCGCCGCCCACTGGCAGAAAAAACGGCTCATATCCAGTTGTTTCTTAACAAAGACCCCTCATGTTTAGAAAGGCAAAACCTGAAAATATCCTGTTCTCTCTAGCAGGACATGATCCAGATAACATGTTTAAAAGGCACTTATGGTGTTCAATTCCACTGTTACGCCGACGATACACAGCTCTACATCTCCACTAAACCCACCTCCACCCTCCCCCCCACCTCCCTCACTGCCTGCCTCCATGACATCAACACCCACCCCCCACATCACCATTGACGGTTTCCCTGTTCCCTTTTCTGCACAAGTCAAAAGCCTCAGTGTCATCCTGGACAATACCCTTTCTTTCGCCCCCCACATAAAAAATATCACCCGGACTGCCTTCTTTCACATCCGCAACATCTCTAGACTCCGCCCATCCCTCTCCCAATCCAGCACAGAAGTTTTGGTCCATGCATTTGTAACATCCAGGATTGACTACTGTAACTCTGTTCTCTCCGGCCTCCCCACCAAACTCCTCAACCGACTCCAGCTCATACAGAACTCTGCCGCCCGGATCATTACCCGCACTAAATCCTCCGATCACATCACCCCCATTCTCATCCAACTCCACTGGCTCCCTGTCCCATACAGAATCAACTACAAAATCCTCCTGCTCACTTATAAAGCTCTAAACCACCAAGCACCCATCTACCTCTCTGACCTCCTGCACGACTACACCCCCTCCCGTTCCCTGCGCTCCTCCACTGCTGGTCTCCTCACTGTCCCTTCACACCGCCTCACTACCATGGGTGCAAGGGCCTTCAGCTGCACTGCCCCCAAGCTCTGGAATTCCCTACCCCCACACATCCGACAGTCCGACACGATCACAACATTCAAATCCCACCTCAAAACTCACCTCTTCAAACTGGCCTACCCCCTATAATTAATGTCACTTCTGCCTCTAATGTCACTCCTGTTGTAATTTGCCCTGTTTTTAATATGTATATGTTCTTATTACTATTATGTTATATATGTATGTATATGGTCTTATAATTATTATTACGTGAAACTGTTTTATATGCACTGTAAGGCGACCTTGGGTGTTTTGAAAGGCGCCTTGAAAAAAAAAAAAAAAAAAAAAAAAAAAATGTATTATGGGATTGCATGTGAAACCCATGTAAAACCTATGGGAGTACATGTCAAACCCATGTAAATTCCCATGTTAAACCCATACCAATACCCATATGAAACCTAGGTGAAAGCCATGTGAAACCCATGGGATTACATGTGAAACCCATGTTAAACCCACACCAATACCCATGTGTATCCCATATGGATTCCCATGTGAAACCTATGGGATTACATGTGAAACCCATGTAAATTCCCATGTTAAAACCATATGAATTCCCATGTAAAAACCATATGAATTCCCATGTGAAACCTATGGGATTACATGTGAAACCCATGTAAATTCCCATGTTAAAACCATATGAATTCCCATGTTAAAACCATATGAATTCCCATGTGAAACCCATGGGATTACATGTGAAACCTATGGGATAACATGTGAAACCCATGTTAATTCCTATGTTAAAACCATATGAATTCCCATGTGAAACCCATGGGATTACATGTGAAACCTATAACTCAGATGCCCAACTGGCTCAATGCCTTAATGATTTTTATGTTCGATTTGATGTTCATGATTTTAACAACAAGCACTCTGAGATCAGAAACAATCTCCAGCTGGCTCCACCGTTGAATCCCTTTTTTGATGAACATGATGTAATAAAATGCTTTAAAAAAATAAATATACTTTTAAAAATAAGCTAAAGGAAGCAGTCCTTCGCAAAGACATTGTACTTAGTTTTGTCTGAGTGCAGTGGTTTTGTTTTTTCTATTCTTTTCCAAGTCTCTTGCTCGATTGAATATTCATGTTCATGGAAAATGTGTGCATTCTCCATGAAAATGTGTGAAAATGTGTGCATTATTAGGGCAGTATGCCCTTGTATGACACTGTTGATGTTTATTATTTAGTTTATCTAACTTTATTTTTATTTTATTTTAACACAATCTTGTGGTTTTAATGTGAACATTGTTCACTGTTTTGTTGTGTGCAGTGTAATTGTTTTGTATTTTCTGTATGTTGCAGGGACCCCAGGAAGAATAGTCTGAGTAGTCAGACTAATGGGGATCCATAATAAACAAATAAACAAATAAACAAAAGGTGCAAGCCCAGGAAAAGTCCTGGCCCTGATGGACTTAGCGGTCGCCTGCTAAAAATATGTGCTGACCAGCTTGGTCCCATTTTTTAGCTTCATTTTTAATTTGTCTCTCTCCCAGCAGAGGGTACCATCCCTGTGGAAGAAGTCCATAGTGGTGCCCGTTGCCAAGATAAACAGCCCCAAAAGCTTGAACGATTTCCGGCCTGTTGCCTTAACCTCTCTGGTTATGAAGCAATTTGAAAAGCTAGTTAAAGCAGAGCTCCTAGCAAAAACTGAGCACCTGCTCGACCCCCTTCAGTTTGCGTATAGAGCTCAGAGAGGCGTACAAGACGCCACAGCTACCCTACTTACCCTTGTCTGTAAGCACTTAGAAGGCAGTGGGAACCACGCCAGGCTGCTCTTTGTAGACTTTTCTTCAGCGTTCAATACGATCCAGCCTCACATTTTGGTTGAGAAACTTGTACGCCTTTTTTGTTTAGACGCGGGTCTTGTTGGATGGATTCTAGACTTTCTTACAAATAGATCACAACAAGTAAGAGTAAACGGAACTCTGTCCAGCTTCTTAACATCTTCGATTGGCTCACCACAGGGTTGTGTCTTGTCTGCCTTCTTGTATATTCTGTATACAAATGACTGTTTTAGTCGTCATGCCGACAGATTCATCATCAAGTACGCTGATGATTCCATCATTGTCAGCTTGCTTGATGAGGATGAGGTCAGCCATGGCCAGGTTCTTAATGATTTTCTGTCCTGGTGTGAAGAAGCCTTCCTCCAACTTAACGTCTCAAAGACTAAAGAGATTTGTGTTGATTTTAGACGATCCTCCCCAGTTCCCCAGAACAGTGTTGTCCATGGGCAACCAGTAGACATGGTGACCAATTATAAATACCTTGGCACTATTTTTGACAGC
The DNA here is from genome assembly GCF_964638095.1 of Poromitra crassiceps. Lineage (NCBI taxonomy): Eukaryota > Metazoa > Chordata > Actinopteri > Beryciformes > Melamphaidae > Poromitra > Poromitra crassiceps. The sequence continues at coordinate 12,562,623 of NC_139643.1, forward strand.
AAGTTGAAGTTTGATCTAAACTGTGAAATGCTGTGCAAAAAAGGTCAACAACGTCTCTTTTGTCTAAGGAAGCTCGCCAGATTCCAGGTTGACAGGACTCTGATGAAACTGTTTTACTGTGCCTATATCGAGTCTGTAATATCCTTCTCTATTATCTGCTGGTATGGAAACCTTGGTATTCAAGGGAAGAACTCCCTCGGGAGGATTGTGAGAGCGGCCTCAAAAATAGCCGGAGTAAATTTTAGTAGCCTGGATCACATTTTTAACAAACAGGTGCTTAAAAAGGCCATGTCCATTCGCATGGACGATACTCATCCTCTCCGCCCAGAGTATGTGCTGCTCCCTTCGGGCCTTCGGCTAAAGGTTCCGAGGGCCACGAAAAACAGATAAATTCTCCTTCATTCCTGTTTCCATCACAGCTCTAAATGCTGCTGAGAGGAGGAGATAGTGCACTCTCTCTCTCTCTCTCTGTCTCGCTCTCTTTCTCTGTCTCTCTCACGCAGCTTAAACGCTGCTGGGCGGAGGAGACGATGCACTCTCTCTGTCTCTCTCTCTCTGTCCCTCATCACAGGCTTATTAGATGCTGGGCGGAGGAGTTTGAGTGCATAGTCTAGCTTGATCTACTGCCTCTTACGGCCTTTAAGTATGCACTTTTTTCTTTTTAGGTAGGTAACGTTTGCTGCTAGTAATATAATTTATATTCGAGATATATTTTATTTACTTTACCTACCTATCCATGCGAGCTCAATTAGTCCCTGACTTTTATTACTTCTAAGTTCATGTACGTGTCTTTTATTACTTTTTAAGTACATTGTACGTGTCTTTTACTACTTTTAAGTACAGTGTACGGATTATTTGATGTGTGACAATTACTTTTACTATTTCTGTGTTTACTTGATCCATTTCTGTTGTAAAACTGCTGCATATGCTCCATGTTGTTTTACTTTGTCTATGTTTTGGTTTTACATGTATTCGCTATGTTTTTTATATCTGCTTGCACACAAATTGCCCTTCTGGGACAAATAATAAACTTGAATCTTGAATCTTGAATCTAAATTCCCATGTTAAACCCACATCAATACCCATGTGTATCCCATATGGATTTGCATGTGAAACCTATGATATTACATGTGAAACGCATGTAATTCCCATGTGTATACTGGTCACACCAACATCTGCTGGTATGCATACACCAGCTATGCTGGTCTTGCTGGTGTCAAACACAACATGCTGGTCTATGGTTGAATGCTTGTTAACCAGCACCCCAACCTGAGAGTAGTCAGACCAGATAAACCTCACAAAAGTAATCTTTCTTGAACTAGTTAAATTAAGACAATTTCAGGTTTACATAACAATATAATTATTTATTAAATAAAAGCAACACAGAGAGGGAGTGGGAGAGAGAACAGGAGTGCACCTGAACAGTCAGCCTGTACCTGTCTTTATGTAAAAAGTATTAAAAGTAAAAGTGTGACTCAACTCAACTAACATGCTGAAGACAATTAAAGACTCATTACAATTGAACTCAATAAAATAATAAAACTACTGACTAATTAACAATAACACAACAAAACAGACAACATCACCTGAGAAGAAAAGAGGTCGGAACAGCTGGAGAAGAGGTGTACAGGCAGAAATGTCTGGGAGCGGGCTCAATTGGGGAGATGGAGTGAGGTGGAGGACATTTTGTCAATGGCCTATGATCCCTTGAGGAGCAAAGGCCTTAAGTCAAGTCAGAAGAACTCGATTGAAAAACAATGCTGATTTATTTTGCACAAAATCTCACATAATCCGAAAAATGTAAACAGTTTGGCAGGCATTCATTTAATTAATTAATTTCAGTTATTGAGAGTTGATTTGAGTTAAGTCATGGACCAGTGATATCATTCACAAATCACAACTTAAATCAACTCTCAATAACTGTCGAACTAAATGTATGCTTGCAAAACGGTTTACAGTTTTTGGATATGTGTGAGATTATGTGCAAAATCAGCATTGTTTTTTGGTGGAGTGTCCCTTTAAGTGTTTTTTTTTTGTTTGTTTGTTTATGTCCATTGTTTTCTCTGTGATGTAGCATCCAGGCTTCCCCACTCGAGCTTCCACATCTGCTTCACCCAGGTTTTTGGTTCTGGAGCCACTCTTTGTATCAAACTGAAGAGCAAACACAGATAAATTAGTGACAAAGTAACACTGTTCTTTGGTCAATATTTCAACTGCTGTTTGAAAACGTGCTACAGAAAAGTGAAGCCTTTAAAAGTGATCAACTACACTGAAAATTTAATTTACAAAAATTGCAAAATAATAGTGTCTAGCTGTACAAAGACCTTTCTGGCTCACAGCCCGATTGGTCCCAACACATCTTAAAATTCATCTTGAAGTTGATAAGGCAGATACTGTAAGTGGGGGGCGTTAAATCGCACCTTTCTGATCCACCTTGGAACCTGGTAAAACAGCTCATCCATTCCAGACACATTGCAATTTGGTAAATAGAGGCAAAATGCACTGAGGTTCCTTGTGCTCATGGCATCAGCTATGTGCACAAATCTTTTATTTAACAAACCAGTCACCTGTAATTAAAACTACAGCCACCCACAGCATATGTCAATCTAGACCGTTTTGGTGTGAGTTGTTGAGTTTTGGAGACATCGGCCATAGAGATGTCTGCCTTCTCTTTAATACAATGGAACTGGATGGCACTTGGCTTGTGGTGCTCAAAGCACACACACAAAATCAAATCAAATGAAATGAAATGAAAACTCAACAGCAATGTCATTTCCAGAAATCAGGAACAACAGGAATAGGTTTTTGGAAAAAAAAAATCTCAATTTACTTAACAGATTGGGTGTCCTCCACTGGCTGTTTGTCCCACAATGTCATTATCAAACACCTTCACACAAGTCAGGTCTCCAGACCATATTTGAAGCAGAAGGCCACTCATGCATAATCCGATCATCCCCCGACGTCAGTCAAGTTCTAGCATGACGTGGTCAGTCAAAGTCCTAGTATGACGTCTGCTATGACGTCAAATATGATGTCAGTTAATCCTCATATATACTGTATAGCAAGGGTTCTATGTCACCTCTCTCTCTCCGGCCGATCATAGCAGCAGCTAGCTTCACGGCAGTCCATCTCCCTTGAAGCCGTCCTCCGAAGCGTTGTTTTGCACCATATCTGCAGACCAAATCAGCACCCCCAAGTCCTCTTTACCCGTGGATAATCCCCGCGGATCTCTCAACGCTCCCCACTTCACTCCTGGTATATCGGATCCCGAGCCAGAACAGACCATGGGCAGCGACGACAGGCCATGGAGCGTATTTGCCGTGGGGCCGCCGTGAGACGCCATGTTCTAATTTTTGGGGGGAAAGAGAGAGAGCCAGAGAAAGCCAGAGAAAGTCAGGATCAGTCAGAAGGCCAAGTCAGGGGGCCAAGGGGGGAAAGAGAGAGAGCCAGAGAAAGCCAGAGAAAGTCAGGGTCAGTCAGAAGGCCAAGTCAGGGGGCCAAGAAGGCCAAGTTAAAATGGTGAGGCGCCAAGGCGGCCAAGTAGGCCAAGCTGGGAAGTGCCAAGTCAGGTAAAATAAAGGTGAGGCGCCATGGCGGCCAGGAAGGCCAAGCCGGGAAGCGCCAAGTCAGGTAAGGCGCCATGGTGGCCAGGAAGGCCAAGCCGGGAAGCGCCAAGTCAGGTAAGGCGCCATGGCGGCCAGGAAGGCCAAGCCGGGAAGCGCCTTAAGTCAGGTAAGGTGCCATGGCGGCCAGGAAGGCCAAGCCGGGAAGCGCCTTAAGTCAGGTAAGGCGCCATGGCGGCCAGGAAGGCCAAGCCGGGAAGCGCCTTAAGTCAGGTAAGGCGCCATGGCGGCCAGGAAGGCCAAGCCGGGAAGCACCAAGTCAGGTAAAGGGAGGCGCCAAGGCGGGGCCAGGTAGGCCAAGCTGGGAAGCCCCATCGCGAGGTGCCATGGCAGCCAAGCAGGCCAAGCCGGGAAGCGCCAAGTTAAACATTAATGTATTTTTGGGGGGAAGAGAGGAAAGAAGAGAGAGTCAGAGAAAGTCAGGGTCAGTCAGTAGGCCAAGTTGCGCCAAGTCAGGTAAAGGTGAGGTGCCGAGGCGGCCTAGTAGGCCAAGCCAAGTCAGGTAAAGGTGAGGTGCCAAGGCAGGGCCAAGTGGGCCAAGCTGGGAAGCGTCAGGTTAAATCGCGAGGCACCAAGGCGGCCAGGTAGGCCAAGCTGGGAAGCGCCAAGTCAGGTGAAGGCGAGGCGCCAAGGCAGGGCCAAGTGGGCCAAGCTGGGAAGCGTCAGGTTAAATCGCGAGGCACCAAGGCGGCCAGGTAGGCCAAGCTGGGAAGCGCTATCGCAGGGTGCCAAGGCAGCCAAGTAGGCCAAGCCGGGAAGCGCCAAGTTAAACATTAATGTATCAAGATCGAAGGCCCGACCAAGTTGGGAGCGCCAGCCGCAAATAGCTGTAAGTCGCTAAAAGGTCGAAGGCCAGAAAAGTACAATATCAAGATCGAAGGCCCGACCGAGTTGGGAGCGCCAGCCGCAAATAGCTGTAAGTCGCTAAAAAGGTCGAAGGCCAGAAAAGTACAATCAACTACTGGCGCCTGCAGATCTCAATTAACCTCCGGTAATCAGATCTTCCTTTTGGGGGATCTCCTAGCCTATGCAGGTGCCCTCCTCTTGCCTCAAGAGCAGCGCCACTGGCCAATGGAGTCATGTGCCAAAGTATTTGCCATGCATGCCGATTGCTAAATAAAGTTTGTTAAATCCTACCAACTGGCCTCTCATGATTGAAGTGAGGTCTCCAGACCATATTTCAAGCAGAAGGCCACTCATGCATAATCCGATCATCCCCCGACGTCAGTCAAGTTCTAGCATGACGTGGTCAGTCAAAGTCCTAGTATGACGTCTGCTATGACGTCAAATATGATGTCAGTTAATCCTCATATATATAGCAAGGGTTCTACGTCACCTCTCTCTCTCCGGCCGATCATAGCAGCAGCTAGCTTCACGGCAGTCCATCTCCTTGAAGCCGTCCTCCGAAGCGTTGTTTTGCCCCACCCACGTCCCCAGTCCGCCACCAACGAGTCTTGACTCCTGATCCCCCACGGGGGGGGGGGGGGGGGGGGGGGGGGGGGGGGATCTCCTAGCCTATGGTGCCCTCCTCTTGCCTCAAGAGCAGCGCCACTGGCCAATGGAGTCATGCGCCAAAGTATTTGCCATGCATGCCGATTGCTAAATAAAGTTTGTTAAATCCTACCAACTGGCCTCTCATGATTGAAACACAGTATATAGACAAAGAATAGAAAAGCATGTGTGAAAAGCAGCACTTGCCCCTCCCTCATTACCACCACTGAGGTGCCCTTGAACAAGGCCCTTAACCCCTTAATGTAAAACGAGATGGACATCTCAATGTGATTGCCCTAAATAAATAAAGGTTAAAAATGTAGCAGTTGTATTCACCTTATGTAGCCACACCCATTTGACCCGGTTGTGTGGCCATATCAAAACTTCTGCCTAAAAATAAAATAAAATAAAATGGCTGGCTTCTCCAATATCATCTAACTCTGAATTAACTAATAATTTAGCCAATTGTATGTAACATACCAAATAAAAGCAAACGGCAATGTCTAAGAATGCAACGCCATGTAACTGGCTCGTTAAGTCTGGCATTCCAGGGAATTATGTTAATGTATGCGGGTCTTATTGAGGTTAGTGGCTCGAGCGCAACTCGGAGGAGAGAAAATGTATGTAAAACGAGATGGAAATCTCAATGTGATTGCCCTGTATAAATAAAGGTTAAAAATGTAGCAGTTGTATAAAGTGGGAAAGATTCTTAGTTGGCCGCTCTTCTTTCACCAAGTATCCAGTCTGCCTGTAGCCTACTGTATGTCTGTGTGCACTTTGCTCATGTGTATGTTTCCACACAGGCACTGACCTCCTTGCTCTCATCTCCCATCTCCTCCCGTATCGTCCTGCACTCGGCTCCTCACTCTCTCTCTCTCTAAGACATTTAGGGGACATTATGTTACGTGGATGACCAGGCAAACCTAGCAGCTAACTAGCATGACTCGGCAGCATGGCTCTATATTACACGGTAAAAAGTTGCCTATCGATTCCCCCCTCAGCCCCTCTCTCCCTCTGACAAGCAACTAGCAAGCAAGTGATGTGTGAATAACCTCTTTCTGTCGCAGCAAATACCACACTTGTTAGACAAGTTAGTTAACTTCACTCACCTCA
>NC_139643.1:12573849-12583849 GCF_964638095.1 Poromitra crassiceps
GAAAAGGTTTGGCCGTTCGGCGTCAGGTGCTGCCTTTCTGGCGGGTAATCGTGTGGAGAAACTATATGCAGACAGATAGACAGAGGCAGAGGAGCTCAGTTGTGGGCGCGGATCGCAGCCAACTGTCAGCTGCAGACAGAGCAATCTATATGGCTCTGGCTGCAGCATGCATCGGTTTCTCTTTGATCACGGCTTTCTCCTGCACAAAGGAAAGGATCTGAGCGCCAAGGTTTTAAGGTGGCGCAGCTGCCGTGTAGATTTTTAAGGTGGCGCCGTGTGATCCCTTGAAGGGATTCATGCTCATTGGCTGGGTACGACCTTAAACAGCAGAGTTATGGAATAATATGAATTATGATATTGGGACGTCCACAGACGTCCCTGGCACTTCTCGTTACTTTTTTTAGGACGTCCACAGACGTCCTTGGCACTCAATGTGTTAAGATTGAAAGTGTCCAAATTGCACCAAATACAACACTCCATGCAGGCAGGGGCCGAGGGTAAACACAAGTAAACTCAGTTTACCCACCTCTTTGAAATGAGGCAAAGAGTCAGATCAACTATTGACCTTTTTCACATCTGCCATTAGTGTCTAAAAGGCAGGAAGTAACACAGGTGCAAGCAAAACATTAATGAGGGTTTCCAACTTCCAATCCATTTAGGTGTTCCAGTGCTGGGGCCCTCGTTAATGTTTGATGTGGCTGATGTGAAAAAGGCGAACGAGGGAGCAACAAGATGTGGGTAAACTACTCACCTTGGATAGTTTACCCACCTCTGTCTTTACCACTGCACCCCTGTCCCCGGGCCCCCAGCAACACACCATTTGCATTTAAGTTAAGTTAAGTTAAGTTAAGTTAAGTTATCTTGCCTAAGCACACTTTGACATGTTGGAGGCCGGGGATCGAACCAGCGACCTCATTCATCCAAAGCGATGAGGGGACCACCCGCTCGAGCCACAGACGCCCCTATGCGAAACACACTGATCCACACGAGATTCCTGGATCTAGTAGAGAGATGTAGGCGACCATGGCCTCCGTCGCCCCTCCCTCTGGCCGTGATGCCCTGAGATCCCTGCTACCAACCTGCTACTGTCAGTTATGCTTTAAAAGCATCAGTGGTCTCAGTTTAATGTAGCTGCTCTATGCAAAGGATGTGTCATTGACTCATTTTAACTCATTTCAGAAAAATCGCTCTTCACGATGTCAGTAGAGCAATATGGCCTTTGTGCCCTGGCATGTGGCCTTGTGCCCCTAAAAAAAAGTGTTGACGCTGAAGGCCAAATGGCCTTGCTCCTAAAAAGACAACACCCTGGCAGGTCATAATGATGAAGGAGTTAACGTGACAGTTGGAATAGTTGGAGTACTGCTATAATTGGCTAAAGATTGATTTATCAGTGTGCATGTCAACGCCTCGGCGCTCGCTCTGCAGCAGCTGTCAGTGAGAAGCGTCACTGCAGCTTCTCCTGTTGCTGTTGGCTCGGGAGCGCGCGTACGCGGTGGCAGCCATGTTGGATGCTCTCTAGTTTAGGGTGTTGGGGGGGTGTCATCTGTCCGGGCGGCGGGCGGCGGGCGTCGGCGTCTCACCTCTCATTTGTCAACAAACTCAAACAGAGAAGAAGCCGTCGCTCGCTCGCGCGTTGGCCAACACTCTTGCTGTGTTTTATTTGATCTTCTTTTGCACCCGAGAGGAACAAGGTGCTGCTGCAAGACGGTGAAACACTTTCCCAACCAACAATGGCCAACCGCTGCTGCGCGCAGACCCCAAGTATTTATATCTTCCCTCAGGATGGAGGCTAACGTGCAACATTGCCTCCGAATCCCTGTGTGTCACAGGGAGCATGCAAAACAAAACCCAAGATGGAGGAGAAAAAAAAGTGTTGTTGTTTTGGGGGAACTAGAGAGATTAGATCTGGTGTTACGCTGCTGTTATTTAAGCTGCGGTGAGCCGCGGCTGCCTGGTTTTGTAACAGCCAGACGTGTATGTGTGTGTGTGTGTGGGGGGGGGAAGGGGGGGGGGGGGGGGTGATGGGGCGACGCAGGGGGGCGAGCGAGGAGCCCTGCAGGACCTGATAGAAGCTCTCTGGGAACCACAGCCAGGTTGTGCTGGACCCCTCACCCCCACCCCCCACCACCCCCACTCCCATCGCTGCTGCACGTACGGCCCCCACGCCGAAGCACCCACGGCTACAGGAAGCATGTGGGCCCAGCTACTGGAGAAGATTAGCACAGCACACTTCCCCTTTTTAGAGGTGACACACACCCTGCGACACACACCCGCACACACACACACTCGCACACACACACACACACACACACAAACACACACACACCCCACTGTGGATCTTGTCCACACCGTCTTACATAAGCTCAGATGTGACTAGAGCAGGGATACTCAACCTGCTTTGCCCTGGGGCCACGTTTGCAAAATGACAGTGAGACCAGGGGCCAGTTAATAAACAAACATTAATACTATACATTTTTCTGTAGTGGATTGTATGTATTTGGGGTGTCAGCCGGAGTTTAGTCTGACAATTTTGTGCACACAGGATAGTTAGGTCGAGTTAGTTAGGTTATGTACATACTGTAGTACCAGGGTGGCGAGCAGGCGGCGATATTTGAGAATTTAGCTGGAGCTCAGTCAAACTTTATAGTTTTCATTGTGAATTAGAAAATGGCCAGGGGGCCACTTGGCACCCTATCTCGGGCCGCATCTGGATAAGAGACAGAAGTGGCGAGGTGGGAGCAGAAGACTTTAAAGACCCTTTGGCCTAAAGTCATAGTCGGATATGATTAACATTTTGTTCCTCACATAAAATGTGTGGGGGGGAGGTCTGAGAAAGGGGTTAGAAGCATATCTATAGCCTCCTCTTTCTGCCTCATTGAGAAATTCTGGATTCAAAGAATATTCAAATATGCAGATAATAAAGGCCTTGCACCACAAGAAATTGTTGATGTTTTTGACCTTGTTTGTATTGTCAATGATGCCATTAATGATATTGTAAGTGTCTGTGTTTTTGCTTCCACCAACTTTGTTATTGTTGATTGTTGTTGTTTATTTATTATTGTTGTTGATGTTGTTGATGTCATTTTTAATGTTGTCAATAATTGATGTTGGTGTTGCTTGGTTTTCGTTGTTGATGTTGACGATGATGATAACGATGACGTTGCTGTTAGCGACCTGGTCACCGGGGTTTGTTTTTGATGTTATCGCTGATGTCTTTGTCAACGTTCTTGCTAATCTGCTGCGGCACCGCAGAGTGTCATGACGTGAGGATGATGATATGATCACTCCGAACAGTAAAACTCTGCAGGGAGCAAACAGGAAACAATAGAAAGCAGAAGAATATAAAGTAGAAGCAGACTGATGAGAAACAGAGAAGCAGCGAAAGAACAGAGGATGAGCAGAGGGAGGAGACTTGTTGACTCTTGTCATTGCAAAGAGCTGATCTGAGAGCCGTACGGAATACTCCATACTATTTGATGTGTCTTTATGTATTTGTATTCGATGATGGACCAGTCCAATCACTTAGAATGTTGGTGATCTAGGAATTAAAACTTATTGAACCAATGTTCTCCCTCCCAACTCACACTGACATTTTGGTCAGCACCTCTTGGTTCACTGGGTTCCCCTTTTGTTGTCATTTTCCGACACCACAGTGCATGGGACCAAAGGCAACACCACTTGTGTCGGTTCTAAGTTATGGCGGCTAGGCAACTGAACTTGGTTAAGCTTAGAGGAATGGTTTGTTCATGGTTCAATAACAACAACGTTTAAAAAAAATGTCAATGTGGCTTTCAGTTGAAATGCATTTTTGACTTTGACACTGGGGGATCGAACCGTCGGCATCAAAGGCAAACGTACGCGCCCGGCCGCCACCCTCACCACAACGCGCCGTTACTGGCCACCGGTTTTACTTCCATGAGTAGCCAATGTGTTAAACAGGTGTTGAATGGCCCTGGATGACAGAGTGCAGGCAAAATGAATGAGCTGCAGAGAGAGAGAGAGAGAGGGAGAGTAGAACTTTTTTTTTTTCTGTCTAAAGTTTTGCCTTCAGCAGAGTTTCCAAACGGCCGGCGCTCTCTGAGAGCGGGCGGCAGCCGTGCTGGTCTGTCTGTCTGTCTGTCTGTCTGTCTGTCTGTCTGTCTGTCTGTCTGTCTGTCTGTCTGTCTGTCTCTCTGTCTCTCTGTATGTATGTCTGTCTGTCTGTCTGCTGGTCTTTGTTTAGCGAGGAGCTGGTCTGTCTGTGTGTAGGGCTTTGTTTAGCGAGAGACATGTCCGTCTGTGTTTGTCCTCCCAGTAAACAGAGGCCTTTGTTTTCCTGCTGTGGACACTTAAGCAGAGGTTTGTCCTGGAGTTGGACTTGGGGGAAGTTGTTTTCTGGTTTCTTTGTAAATAGTTGGTGATTTGTGGAGAGAGAGGAGGTTGGCATCGGCGTCTGAATTGGGCCATAGTTTCGCTCTTACTGGGAAAGACTGACCTGTTCACTGCTCTAACGTCTCACTGTGACCTGCTCACTGCTGTCACGATGCTGTGACCTGCTCACTGCTGTCACGATGCTGTGCCCTGCTCACTGCTGTCACGTCTCACTGTGACCTGCTCACTGCTGTCACAATGCTGTGACCTGCTCACTGCTGTCACGATGCTGTGACCTGCTCACTGCTGTCACGATGCCGTGACCTGCTCACTGCTGTCACGATGCTGTGACCTGCTCACTGCTGTCACGATGCTGTGACCTGCTCACTGCTGTCACGATGCTGTGACCTGCTCACTGCTGTCACATATCACTGTGACCTGCTCACTGCTGTCACAATGCTGTGACCTGCTCACTGCTGTCAAGATGCTGTGACCTGCTCACTGCTGTCACATCTCATTGTGAACTGCTCATTGCTGTCATGATGCTGTGACCTGCTCACTGCTGTCACATCTCATTGTGAACTGCTCACTGCTGTCACGATGCTGTGACCTGCTCACTGCTGTCACATCTCACTGTGACCTGCTCACTGCTGTCACGTCCCACTGTGACCTGCTCACTGCTGTCACATCTCACTGTGACCTGCTCACTGCTGTCACATCTCACTGTGACCTGCTCACTGCTGTCATGATGCTGTGACCTGCTCACTGCTGTCACGTCTCACACTGTGACCTGCTCACTGCTGTCACATCTCACTGTGACCTGCTCACTGCTGTCACATCTCACTGTGACCTGCTCACTGCTGTCACGATGCTGTGACCTGCTTACTACTGTCACGATGCTGTGACCTGCTCACTGCTGTCACGATGCTGTGACCTGCTCACTGCTGTCACATCTCACTGTGACCTGCTCACTGCTGTCACATCTCACTGTGACCTGCTCACTGCTGTCATGATGCTGTGACCTGCTCACTGCTGTCACATCTCACTGTGACCTGCTCACTGCTGTCACGTCTCACTGTGACCTGCTCACTGCTGTCATGATGCTGTGACCTGCTCACTGCTGTCACATCTCACTGTGACCTGCTCACTGCTGTCACATCTCACTGTGACCTGCTCACTGCTGTCATGATGCTGTGACCTGCTCACTGCTGTCACATCTCACTGTGACCTGCTCACTGCTGTCACGTCTCACTGTGACCTGCTCACTGCTGTCACATCTCACTGTGACCTGCTCACTGCTGTCATGATGCTGTGACCTGCTCACTACTGTCACGATGCTGTGACCTGCTCACTGCTGTCACGATGCTGTGACCTGCTCACTACTGTCACGATGCTGCGACCTGCTCACTACTGTCACGATGCTGTGACCTGCTCACTGCTGTCACGATGCTGTGACCTGCTCACTACTGTCATGATGCTGTGACCTGCTCACTGCTGTCACGTCTCACTGTGACCTGCTCACTGCTGTCACGATGCTGTGACCTGCTCACTGCTGTCGTGTCGTGGTTTTTCTAATAGAGTGTTTCCTATTATTCCTGCTTAAATAAAGGAACTCTACTGTATATTGTTAGGTCCAGCAGCCTGAACCCGTCTGAACATGTGTTTAGAGGTTTAGATCGCCGCCGTTCTCAGTTCCACAAACCGCTCATTTGGCCACATGATGCACAGCACAACTCTCCCTCCCTCCCTCCCTCCTCTCTCTCTACTTCCTTCCCTGGGTCCTTCACTCCCCCTTGTCCCATTCTCCCTCCCTCCCTCCATCTCTCCTTCTCACCACTTTCTCTCCTTCCTCCTATCCCCTTCCTCACATCTTTTTCTCCCTCAGATCCTTCTCTCCTCCCTCCCTCTCTCCTCCTACCCCTTTCCTCTTGTCCTTTTCTCATTCCCTCCCTCCCTCCCTCCCTCCCTCTCTCTCTCTGCATGTGTCTGGTCTAGCAGGGTCACTCACGGTCAGAAAGCCCCTTGAGATTCCATCCTCTTAAAGGAACACTCCGCCCATTTTCAACCAGCTTTGTATCATTAGAACATCAGTAGTATATCAGAAAACTGTAAACGGTTTTGAAGTCTGTCATTCAAGTTTGACAGTTATTGAGAGTTGATTTGAGTTAATGAGTTATTAATTTAGGGTTAGTGTGGACCAGTGATGTCACTGGTCCACACTTTAACACTCAATAACTGTCAAAGTAAATGACAGACTTCAAAACTGTTTACAGTTTTCTGATATACTACTGATGTTCTAATGATACAAAGCTGGTTGAAAATGGGCGGAGTGTTCCTTTAAGCTTAAGGGCCTTCTTCCTCTCTCCATCCTCTCCCTCCCTCCCTCCCTTTCTCCCTCCCTCCCTCCCTCCCTGGCCCCCTCTCTCCATCACTCCTCTCCCTTTGCAGCACTCCTCTGCCTCCATCCTCCCTCCCTGTCCTCTCCATCACAGAGAACCTGATTTAAAAACATCTCTTAATCATGCATTTAAAAACAGTCAGAATCAATACAGGGATGAAAAATGTAAAAAAATTAAATGCAAAAAAGAAAATAAGTCAAATCATGCTGTCCCTTAAGGGAATGACACGTCTCATTGCGCCATCCTGGCTTTTTTTGTAAGAGAACATTTCTGACTGTACTGGTTTTTATTGTTAGAATGGAGAGCAGAGATCAAGTTAAAATCACACTCAAAAAAATGTTGGAAGCCAACTAAAAAAATAAAAAAAATCCTGGACAATTCTCGCACAAAGACAGGAGTTTGGTGACCTAAAATGATAATTTATCACATTGATGAATTATTGATATCTCGTCAGTGATGGGAAATGTAGTTTATATGAGCAATTGTTTGGTGGCAAATGAAGATTGATTAATTGACATCCCTGATGAGTGTACAGCCTGGGGGGAAACATATATCAATTATTCTTAGTGTTTGTTTTAATCTGCTTGACGTGCCAGATGGGTGGGGTTTACCATCTCAGGATAATTCTGCTTGATGGGTAGGCCGTCAATCACAATCAAGTGTGCTGGATTGACTGTAACACTTCCCTGTGATTGTCTGGCACTCACCTTGTTGTCCTACGTGGCAAAACTCCACTCATCTGGCAGCTCAGGAAGATAAAACAAGCCATGAAAAGTGTGTGTCAATGCCATGTGCTGCTGTGCTCTGAATGTGTGACTGTGTAGATCAATAAACAGTCATCACTTCTGTGATGACAACACAATGAGTTGTTCCCAAACGGCACCGCTGCATTTGGCCGGGGGCTCGCTTAGCACTGGGTTACGGTGAAAATACACCGCACGCGTCTCCTGCACATAAGCTGCGCGGCGCGACCATTTGCGACCTTGTGCGCAGCCAGTTTTCATTAGGACACCATGTTAACAGATCTGTCAGTCCACACCTAATTGTGCGCAGCGTGCCGCTCAGCTCTGCTCAGCGGCCGCTCAGGGCCGTTCAGGCCAGCCTGGAGTTCTATTTTCCTGCACGGCCGTCTGCGCCCGTGAGCGACTCTGTCAAGCTGAACAGATCAGATAAGGGCAGACAGGAACTCCGAAACCGGACATTCGTCAAATAAAACCAATTTCAAAGTAAAATAATGTTTATTTACGTTGTTGATTGCCCCTTTGGAAGTGTGGAAAGAGAGAAAGAGCAGTGGGAGAGGGGGAGCGGCTTCTAGGGGCTCGTTGCCGGGGGAGCAACAAGTAGAGAGCTAGGATTCGCCTTCTCTCTACAACAACACGCACTGGGAAAACGGGAGGAGAACAGACAAATATGATGCAATTGCATTTTATAACGAAGGTAGCCATTAACTGTTATCCCAAACATATTACTTTAGATATTTATGTCGTCATTTACTACCCATGATAACGAAGACAGGAGATCTGTGGTGCATGTTTCCAGGGGCGCCTCCAGGGACATTCAAACAAAAAGTGTTTTTGGAGCTGCCAGCATCTTTCTGCAATTAATTCTCTATGTAAGGACGTGCTAGACGTGCTCCTCTTTTAATGATGAACGCACCTGGCGTTTCCGCGCTGGTGGCGTCTGTTGTTTTTGGAGGAGCTGTGGGCGTTTTAAAGCTGAACAAAGTTGAACAATAGAGGAAAACCCTGCTTGTCTTTTTCACTCATCCTTTTCTCCTCCCAAGGGATTTTCAACCTCCACTGCTGCCAGAATTGGCAATAATCTGGTTTTTATGTTGACAGTGAACAACATCAAACAGACAAAACCAGCTGGCGTCCTTGTGGTTGTTGTGTTCTGATCTGTAGGCCTACTGCAAGCGACTACAGGGGGAAACAAAAAAACTATCCGTGCGCTGTGTTTTGTGCACAATGGAAGCGCCCTCGACATGATTTTCATAGCGTTCTGACTGAAAAAAACACTTTTGGTGTGAATGTCCCCTTAGGGGGCCCAGACAGAACCACTGAAAGTCTTGGGGGGGGGGCACACCTAAACGAAAATGTCAGAACTGCTACGGTGCGTCCCATCTCCACAAAACCCCCGAGCGACCTGAACTCAACCAGCAGATTATCCAGCCAAACGTCCCACCAATGAGAGACCAGAACCGGGCCCTGGTCCAGTATATGACTTATAGTGACCTGCTTCTGATTATGATATTTTATATCTAGGCTATATGGTTGCACTATAGTACGCCTATAGTAACCGTACAGTATGCGTGTAGCGGCATTGTGTAGGTGATACTTGCAGCAACCCATGTTAAGGGCTTGCCCAGGGGTGGATACGAACTTTCGGCTTGGGAGTCCGACACGCTAAGCACTCCACCAAGAGAGCTAGCTCCCTTGGCGGAGCAGATTAACATGCCTTTATACTGGGGGAGTGAGTTTAACGAATCCACTCGCTACCGCACTGGACTCATGAGGAATCGACGCTGATTCACTTCGGTTACATTCGCATAGTGAATAAATAAAAGCTATTTATTTAATGTGTTTTATTTGTGTATTATTGTTTTATTATATCTATTTATTCTATAATTATATCAGTTTTATAGTATCACTATTATGTTCCTAATATATTGCTATTATATTCCCTAAAATGTGCATTCGTGGGAGTCAATGGTGAGTTAACATTATTGCAGTTTAGGGTATTTTTCATATCCTTTTGCATCAACTAATATCCCTGTTCCCACTCCTCTGCCCGTGTGACTGCGTAGATAAATAAACAGGGAGCCATGGAGCGAAGTCATCATCACTTCTGTTCCAAACAGAATGAGTTGTTCCCAAATGGCATAACGTTGCTTGGCTGGAGCTAGCTTATAGCGCTGGGTGTTTGGCTGGAGCTAGCTTATAGCGCTGGGTGTTTGGCTGGAGCTAGCTTATAGCGCTGGGTGTTTGGCTGGAGCTATCTTATAGCGCTGGGTGTTTGGCTGGAGCTAGCTTATAGCGCTGGGTGTTTGGCTGGGGCTAGCTTATAGTGCTGGTGTTGCTGCGGTGCGGTGCATATTTCAGTCTCTCTGACAGTGCGAGTGTGAGGGTCTGGGCGGCGGGCCGCCGGGCGAGAGCTGCTGGCATTTCCTGAATCATCTCATTGTAGTTTTTTCAAAAGAGCTGCAATCAACTTTGGTCCCGTTTCACAACCGTCCACGCAGGCCCGAGACC
>NC_139643.1:12586349-12748099 GCF_964638095.1 Poromitra crassiceps
TCACGGGGGGCATTTTGTGTCGAAAAGGCAGGGTGTTACACAGGGTAAACGCAGGTGCAAGTAAAACACTAATGAGGGAAATACCTGTGTTTATTCTGCCTTTTCGACACAAAATGCCCCCCGTGAAAAGGGTCTATTTTCACATCATTAGCCTCATAGCATAATTGCCTAAGTCATAGCAGAACTGCCGCTCTTAACTGCCGCGCTCCCCCCCCCCTGCGCTCCACAAGCAAGCGAGAGAGCGGTTTGGCGGTCGAGCAAGGTTGACAGTGAATGGAGACAGAGAGGGCCTACAGCTGCCGCAACATCATCGTCATTGTGACACATGTCAGTGTCACGTGTGTTCAGGGGGTAGTGTGTGTGTGTGTGTGTGTGGGCGAGGGGGGGGGGGGGGCAGTTGGTAGCGTCCTGGGTAGTCTAAAACGCCAGACCCATGAGAGTTCTGATACACTACATTACTGCATGCTGCAGATCTCTCTCTGGGTCTGGGACACTCCTCTCACCAAACTGGGAACGGAATCTTGGCCAGTGATTGGCAAGTGGTGGATTCACCCTTCACCAATCAATAACGACTGCAATCAGGGAGGCCCACCCGCCCTGAGACCGCCCATCTAACTGGCTCCTGCAACATATCAAGCATTTCGAACCGCTCTCTCATTGGTGCTACAACCTGTCACTCATTCAATTCCAAAGGCCTACACCCACCCTCAAATAACAAGCTGTGGGGCACAGACTCATTTATGTAGTATATGTGGAGCGCAGCGATTCAACACAATGTTTGAGTCTGGGGAAAGACGAGGTCCTGGGCCTTTGTTAAAATGAGGGCTTTGTTGATGAGGCCGATGGCAGTTGGGAAGAAGCTGTTCTTGTGGCGAGAGGTTCTGGTCTTGACCTCAGTCTCTTGCCGAGGGGGAGCGTTTCAAATAGTTTGTGTCCGGGGTGGGAGGGGTCGCCCATGATCTTGCGAGACCACTTCAGTGTCCTGGCTGTATTGCAGGTCATGAAGGGATGGCAGGTTGCATCCGCTCACCTTCTCAGCACAGCGGATGATGCGCTGCAGTCTGCTGATGTCCTTGAGAGTGGGAGCAGCATACCAGATGGGGTTGGAGGAGGTAAGGATGTGTGCTTCGTACACTCATTTCTAGCGTGCAGCTAGCGGCGCCTGCTTTGAGCATGCGCAGTTGAGCAATTGTGCTGCGCAGAGTATAGTAGTTAGATAATGATGGAATTATTATTATTTCTACTACCACTAATAATAATACTAATAATAATACTATTATTACATTTATTCAGGTTTTTGTTCACCTTCTATGGTTTTTATTTTGATTTGTAGTAAATATATTTACGATAATGATTTGAATTGTACTTCTATTGTTGTACTACTGCTACTAGGCTACTACTACTACTACTACTACTACTAAGAAGAAGAGGAAGAAGATGAAGGAGCAGAAGAAATTATTTGATTAATCTATTAATCTATTGATAAACTTTTTTCTTGAATATTATTTTTTAATTTGTAGTACATGAATGAAGGATATTATTCTTAGAAAGACAGTTGTGTAATGTGATAGGTGGTGTGTGTGTGTGTGTGTGTGTGTGTGTGTGTGTGTGTGTGTGTGTGTGTGTGTGTGTGTGTGTGTGTGTGTGTGTGTGTGTGTGTGTGTTGTGTGTGTGTCTCTATATCTCTATAGCTCCAGACTTCTGTCCCGGGCCTCCAGTATTGTCAGGGACCCTGCAGGTCACCCGGCCGCCAGTCTTTTTGAATTACTCCCTCTGGGTAGACGCTACCGCTCCATTAAGTGCTCCACCACTCGCTTTGCGAGAAGCTTCTACCCGAGTGCTGTGCGTAGTCTGAACGATCACAAATCTAAACGGTAGATCTCTGACTTGTCTAGACCACCTAGACACCTAGACCTCTTTTTTCTGTTGTTTTCTTTTGTATAGACGGTTTTCACCAGAGCACAACCCCACAGCACTTCCTTTTTCTCAGCATTCGGCAAACTGCAGAAATATTCACTCGACATCGTTACTTTTGTTTTCGCCGCTTAGCTGTATAGACGGTTTTCACGGAATGGTCAGTCCTGCACTTGAATGTTTTTTTTCTTTTATGTCCATAGCAAACACTGCAACAGGAAGTGAGCGGGGGTTCAATTTAGAATGTTTTTGTTGTCAAGTTAAAACCGTCTATAAGATGTCTTATACTGGTTTTTCATGCAATTGATCCTTGCTTATAGGCACTTTACTTTGTGTGCTGGTTATATGTGATGTGTGCTGGTTCGATGTGATGTGTGCTGGTTAGATGTGATGTGTGCTGGTTAGATGTGATGTGTGCTGGTTAGATGTGATGTGTGCTGGTTCGCTGTGATGTGTGCTGGTTAGATGTGATGTGTGCTGGTTCGATCATGTGATGTGTGCTGGTTACATGTGATGTGTGCTGGTTAGATGTGATGTGTGCTGGTTCGATGTGATGTGTGCTGGTTCGATGTGATGTGTGCTGGTTCGATGTGATGTGTGCTGGTTACATGTGATGTGTGCTGGTTCGATGTGATGTGTGCTGGTTCGCTGTGATGTGTGCTGGTTACATGTGATGTGTGCTGGTTCGATGTGATGTGTGCTGGTTACATGTGATGTGTGCTGGTTCAATGTGATGTGTGCTGGTTACATGTGATGTGTGCTGGTTCGATGTGATGTGTGCTGGAGTGGTGGCTGCAGGGCAAAGTCCAGCTCAGCGTTGCTCCAACAGCAAAACCTCAAAGCTGTTCTTCTGCGTGACTGATGGTTTTCCGTGTGCTGGTTACATGTGATGTGTGCTGGTTAGATGTGATGTGTGCTGGTTAGATGTGATGTGTGCTGGTTCGATCATGTGATGTGTGCTGGTTAGATGTGATGTGTGCTGGTTCGATGTGATGTGTGCTGGTTATATGTGATGTGTGCTGGTTCTATGTGATGTGTGCTGGTTAGATGTGATGTGTGCTGGTTAGATGTGATGTGTGCTGGTTAGATGTGATGTGTGCTGGTTCGCTGTGATGTGTGCTGGTTCGCTGTGATGTGTGCTGGTTAGATGTGATGTGTGCTGGTTCGATCATGTGATGTGTGCTGGTTACATGTGATGTGTGCTGGTTAGATGTGATGTTTGCTGGTTACATGTGATGTGTGCTGGTTCGATGTGATGTGTGCTGGTTCGCTGTGATGTGTGCTGGTTCGATGTGATGTGTGCTGGTTAGATGTGATGTGTGCTGGTTAGATGTGATGTGTGCTGGAGTGGTGGCTGCAGGGCAAAGTCCAGCTCAGCGTTGCTCCAACAGCAAAACCTCAAAGCTGTTCTTCTGCGTGACTGATGGTTTTACTTCGTTTCGAACTCAAGCTCTCACTAGTGCCTTAAACGCTGCAACGCAGCCCTATGGAAGACTGTTATTTTGCTCCAAAATTACTTTTCATTAAAACCTGACCACCCACCCGTAGGTGGCGTGGTACCCCCTAGGACTGACACGGATCCACGTGACTACGTCACGTCCTGCCAGTCCAGGGAATAATCACTTCCGCTTTCTTCCACCCGCTGTGAAGACGTGTTTTGTGAAAGCTCCGACGGTTAACAAGGAGTTATATTATATAGCTTTAGATACTAGGCTCGTTCCGGCTGACTGGCCCACCTCAAGAGGGTCGCGTGGACGGGATAAAGCAGGCTTCGGAGACCGACCCTGTACCCTTCACCCTGCGGCGTCGGAACAAGTCATCTAAAAAGCTAAGAGTATCTTCCTTAGTTAACTGTTTATTGCTACCGCCGTGTAGCTCTACTGCTATCGCCGTATAGTGGTTATTGCTGCCGCTGTGTAGCTTTGCTTCGCTCCCCTGACTGGGGCAGCGTTTTCGTTTGAGGGCCGATTTAGGTCCGCGCTCAAACTGTTAAGCTTTGCATACGTGCAAATAGCTTGTACCACGTAGCACAGGAACAAAGAGGCTAAGTAGCCCAGTTGTTGCAGATAGCTACCTTGGCACCCGTGCGGGTAGTTTTCGTGTGCTAGGTACTTTAGGCGCCGGCTTTAAAGCGCGCGCATTAGATAAGTAGCTAGTTTGCTCAGTGCAGCTAGCTTGGACTACCTTGTAAACAGCTAGGTGCTGTATTAGCTGTGAGGCTACGCTGGCCGGTTTACGACCAGCACAATTAATTTGATGTGTGCATGCAAGGCAGGAGCACGCCGCACAGGCGTTGCTGTGACCTACATAAATGTAGTCTAGCTTTACTGGCGTCTGGGATTTTAGCTGGGCGATTCGCTAGCTAGGTGAGCTCGCCCCGCACCTTGTGTGGGCCGCTTCTCTCAGTACTTACGTCATCTTAAGGCCCAATTATACTCCATTTTCATCCGTAACTAAGGGCGTCCGTTTCAAACGGTGTAATCGTCACTGTCCACATGCTTCCATGCGTCTTTCACGTTGGTATCATGTTAAGTAATACATCCACCACAGTAGAGAGTCAAATGCATGAGTGTGTGTGTGATTTCCTCCGTTTCATGCGTATCTGTAAGCTTTCAGATGACGGACAGAAAACGGACGAAATGAACGCAGAGTGCGGACAGAGGGTCTGTCCGTCTCCGTCTTTAACGTTGAGTATAATTGGGCCTTTAGCCAGCTTGCTTGTCTGCTAAGTGTTGCTTGCCTCGTGCAATTAGCATCTACTAGATTGCAACTCCCTTTGAGGAGTTTCTTCTGAGATTGACTAGCTTCACGGGCCGCTGGCCTTTGCTTGCGGTCACGCTTGCTTCCCCGGGTTACTCAGGGTAGAGACGCGCTACACCGGCCTGTACGCAGGCTTGTGTTAGCGCACGCTTGTTTCAGTGCTTATCCTAGCTTAGCTAGTGGCTTCCACGTCTGTTCTCTCGGGTTAACAGGTTGTGGGTATTGGTGCCCCCCCTTCGGGATGGGCTATTGCCGCTTACGTTACCATTGCACGCGCACGTTCGCTAGCCTCCGGGTATGCTTACTGTCTAGCCTGTGCTTCTCGCTAGCTTGCTTAAGCAGTACTCCCGCTAATAGGGTGCGCCCTGCGGGAGCTTGCTATTAGTGGTTAGCTTCCTGCTTCCTCTTGCTACTGAGCAGGGAAGGTCAGGGAGGGGATGGGCCGTGTGTAAAACTACTTGGCCGAGTATGAATCGGCACGTTAAGTGCGTGTTCGGCCTTGGGCACGAGCACGCTGCACAGGCGCCTTGAACCTTCGGTTTTGTCCGCAGCTAAGCTCTTTAGAGCTGACCAAGGTCCGCTCTCAAAGAAGTGTTAAAGCTAGCGTGCCTTGCATAGGTGCAGATAGCAATATTAGTACTGTTTAGCACAGAACGATAGCATTTTGCAGATAGCTGGCGTGCACCCGTGCAGTTAGTACCTGTGTGCTAAGTACATTGGGCGCGAGATACCTCCGCTACAATAGACATACTGCTCCTTGCTGGCGCTACGCGTCCAGCAGGGCGTACAGCTCGCCAAGGTCTGGGCTCAGTGCCAGCCTTTGGCTTGTAGCTCTAAGGACAAGCCCACCGCCCTTGGTGCCCAAGGCCCGGGTTGGTTGGGAGCTCTCCATGGGTCGCACTCCCTTGTTGGGGCGCCCCCTGCAAGTGCAGGGAGCCTGGCTGGGGGCACAGCGCACCTTGGTCCATGGCCACGGCCTGGCCTCGGTTGGCAGCAGGCAAGCCCACCGGTTGGCTCACCAAGGCTGGGCTTAGTTCCAGCCTGCGGCTTGTAGCTTTAGACCCACCGTCCTCGGTGCCCAAGGCCCGAGTTCGGTCGGGAGCTCGCCCAGGGTCTCATACCCAGCATCAAGGCTCGCCTTGGTCCATGGCTACGGCATGGCCTCGGCTAGAGGCTCCTAGGACAGCCCACCATCAATGGCGCCAACAGCTCATTGCTGGTCGGGAGCTTGCCTGGGGGCCGCACTGTCGGACAAGTCCACGTGCGTCTCGAGAGAGAACGTTACCTCCGCAGTCCCCCCAGCCTGCGAAAGGCGCATGGCAGGGGGGGGGGGGTTACTTCGATACGACAGCGCGTCAGTAGGCGGAGCTTGCGTAAGAAGTTCTCCCCCAGCATGCACAGCTTCTAAGGAACTGTCCATGCGGCGGGGGGGCGTAGCCTCTCACGTCCTGCCCCCCCATCAGGACATCGGATCGAAAGGTCCCGGGGCCCAGCAATATGCTCATGACTATATTTCAGGGATCATTTCTATAGTTTCTAACTTGAGAAATGTGTTTCTAAAAATGTTCAGTCTCGCTATCCAGGATGATGAGACGGTGATACTTTTTTCTGAGCGCGAAGCGGGCAGAGAGACTTGATTCAGTTCATATGCTCTCTGCTTTTGATGACCGTTCACTGTCTCCTATGGGGACATTGAGGGAGAGAGTATGATCCGAGTGGTGGCGGCTCCATGCGTCCAAAATTGGACCTTCGGCGTCTCAAAAACAAGACGCTGAGGAAGTCCCGTCCCGAATGCTCTCTTCCCCGCCTGTTCAAGTTGAGACAGGGGGATTTCTTACTTCCAGGGATCTGGAAGGTGCGGTCTTCCATGTCCACATGGTCAGGAGACACAGGAAATACCTGAGGTTCTCCTTCCTGGGGAAAGCTTACGAGTTCTGTGGCTTGCCATTCGGCATGTCTTTGAGCCCGCGAACCCTCACGGTGTGCGTGGAGGCAGCCGTGGCTCCCCTCCGCGCGAGGGGGATCCGCGTCTTCCTATATCTCAACGTCGTTCTCTTAGCGGCCGACTCGAGGGTCGGTGCCGCGGAACATACCAAGGTGGTGACCGATCACCGGCAAACCTTAGGGTTTTTGGTGAACCGGCAGAAGAGTTGTCTCGTCCCAGCGCAGGCGGCGACCTTCCTGGGGCTCGAGCTATACTTCCTGCGAGCCTTTCGCCAGAGCGACAGGCTCGCACGGTTCGGACAGCAAGCCAAGGACGTTAGGTCTGTGCCCTCGGTGTCAGTGCATCAGTGCACAGTGATGTTGGGCCTGATGGCCTCAGCACTGCATGTGCTCCCGCTAGGGAGGCTACACATGCTTTAGTGGTCCAAATATGGTTCTCAGGCTTCGCCTGGACTCGGCCGGGGACCGTCATCGCAGGGAATTCCTCTGACAGGTCAGGCCTGGCGGGCGATGGCTATATGGGCGGACCCCCGTTACCTCTCGAGAGGTACTCGGTGGGGCCCTGTCCCGCTCAGGATGGTGATTCGCACAGACGCCTCCCTCTGGGGAGGGGGTGCGATTTGCGGGCATTTTTCGGCGAACGGCCGGTGGGAGGCTCAGGAGCTCCGCCACATAAACGTGCTAGAGCTGGAGGCGATTCGCGGGGCTCTGCCTCAGGACAAGCCCACCATCAATGGCGCCATGGGCCCATCGTTGGTTGGGAGCTCTCTTGGGGACCGCACTGCCGGACAAGTCCGCGTGCGGCCAGACTCGAAAGAGAACGTTGCCTCCGCAGTCCCCCCGGCATGCGGAGGTAACACTTCCAGCGGCTCACACATGGGCACCATGTGCTGATTCGCTTGGACAATAGGGCAGCGATCGCCCACCTGAACAAACAGGGCGGTGTGCGGTCGGGGGCGCTGAACCATAGCGGGGATTCACCTGTGGGTGTATCCCCGTCTCCTTTCAGTGTCAGCGGTCTATCTGCCGGGAATAGGGGAATTGAAGGGAGCCCCGTGGGGGCGTACCCTTTGGTCTTGCACCTCATGAAGGGGGCGCGTAAACTGCGCCCGCCGTCGCGGTGCGTTTTTTCCCCCAAACCGGACCTGGTTACGGTGCTGGACGGGCTAACGGGTCATCCGTTTGAGCCCTTGGACTCCGCCGATTTAAGGGTTCTGTCTTTAAAGACCGCGCTGCTGCTGGCCTTGTCGTCAGGAAAGAGAGTTGGTGACCTGATTGCCCTCTCGGTGCAGCAGGCCTGTGTGGTAATGATGGGCGCAGGGTTACGTTGCGACCTAACCCGGCTTACCAACCTAGGATTATTGATGTCAGCTTTAGGTCTATGGTCATAGACTTATCAGCATTCTGTCCCCCGCCGTTCAGTTAGAGACGGGCGAGGAGAGACGTTTGCTCATGCTGTGCCCCGTAAGGGCGCTCTCGGCCTATGTGGCCAGGACGCGTTCTTTACGCATTACAGATCAGCTGTTGGTTTGCTTTGGGCAAAGGGCCCAGGGCGGGCCCCTTTCCAAGGATCGCTTATCACACTGGATAGTGGAGGCGATCGCGTTGGCATACTCTGCCGTGGGCAAGGTTCCCCAGGAGGGTATCAAGGCGCTTTCTACGCGAGGTGTTGCGACATCCTCTGCGTTGTGGCGCGGTGTGTCGGTGGAGGACATGTGTGCCGCGGCCTCATGGTCCTCTCATCACACTTTTGTCGGGTACTACAGTCTCGACGTGTCCGGTGCGCAGTTCGCGCACGCGGTGCTGTCGGTGGCAAGAAAGTAGTATCGTTGCCACTCTAATATGTCAGACGGTTAGGCATAAACGTTGCCATATGGCCGTGGTTCACCGGTGCCTTTCGGGTCGCCCTGTGGGGTGCTCCCGGCAGCAAGGTCGGTTGAATGGAGGCACTAGTGAGAGCTTGAGTTCGAAACGAAGTAAAACGTTAGGGTTGTGCTACAACCCAGGTTTTACGAGTGAGAACGAGAGCTCTCACTACCCAGCCTTGCTGTGTCGATGCGTCACGGGGTGCGTCGGATCTCAGCGGGCTGGAAGAAATTAGAGTGATTATTCCCTGGACTGGCAGGACGTGACGTAGTCACGTGGATCCGTGTCAGTCCTAGGGGGTACCACGCCACCTACGGGTGGGTGGTCAGGTTTTAATGAAAAGTAATTTTGGAGCAAAATAACAGTCTTCCATAGGGCTGCGTTGCAGCGTTTAAGGCACTAGTGAGAGCTCTCGTTCTCACTCGTAAAACCTGGGTTGTAGCACAACCCTAACGTTTTCCGTGTTTACAACCTGTGCATTAATCACAGCATGTAGGAGCTTACTGAAGGCTCAGGGTGGAGAAGGTTAACACCAGGCCACGGCTCTGTGCACCAACAAGCAGCTCAACTAAACACCTCCCTCATTGAAACCAACCATTGTGTTCTCTGGATCAATGCAGTTCAAAAGAGTAAAGACAACAGTAAAGTCCAGCAAAACAGGCCAGCGACTATTATTATGCTGTTGCGTTCGCATTTTCCACATTTAGCATTCAGACACTCAGTGACTTACAACAGCAGAGTCAGAATCATATCCAATACCCTGGATCGCCATTATTAACCCATTGATAGCTGATGCAGCATTTGCGTGTGTATCCCTCATTTGTGTGTGTATCCCTTTAAGACCGTGAACCGCGTGATACTCACACAAATGCTGCATCAGGTATCAATGGGTTAAAAGTAATCAACCATCAGTCAGCAGTGGAGAGGTGAAGGGTCAGAGGTCATGTACACACATTATATGTAAACAGAATTAGTCTTAAACATTTAAAGGAGAAATCCTTCTTAAAACATGTAAACACTTAGGCTACTACACTTACTAAATGATTAAAAACCGTTATTGATGTTGCATCTCTAGTCCATTCAGTTGTTGTTGTTGTTGTTGTTGTGTTTTCTCTTGGTGGATAACCAGCCAATCGTAGACGAGATGACGTCACCTCCAGATGTCTCCAGCTAACCTGGCGTCACCAGGCTCTCTCTCAAAGAAGAAGATCCTGGTAGCCATTAGTGGTTGCCTCGCACTTCCTCTCTAAGCCCCGCCCCAGATCCGGCAGTGTTTCCTCTTCGTGTGCTGCATTATATCCGTTCCCCCTAAGAAAGATGGTTTTATATGTTTTGATTTGTTTTGTTTTAGCTTTGTTGGAGCTACATAGCATCACATGTACAGTATTTACATTACCATGAGGCCCTGTTTTGAGTGCAGAGTTTTTGGGGCTATTTTTTTTGCAGGCTGACCCTGCAGGATGATCCTAAGTTTGCTCAGTAGACACTTAAGATCATAATTATAAGAAGCTGGTTAAAGGGAGCATGGGCACTGTCTCAAACACGCCTGACAATAAGTCCATTAAAAACATTGGTGAAGCAAGAAGGTTTTGCAGGTGAGTGGTGGTCCATGAGGAGCTGGGTGAGTGTTTATGTGTCTGTGAAGTGAGAGTGGAGCAGGTGAGTGGTGGTCCATGAGGAGCTTCTGTGTGTGTAAAGCGAGAGTGGAGCAGGTGAGTGGTGGTCCATGAGGAGCTTCTGTGTGTGTAAAGCGAGAGTGGAGCAGGTGAGTGGTGGTCCATGATAGAGCTGGGCTACCCGGCCCGTCGGCCTCGGAACCCGAACCCGGCCCGACTTACGGGCTGGGTTCGGACAGAAACATTGAAGTCGCGTTCGGGTTCGGGGCGGGCTCAGTCACGTAATCAGTCACTTGTTTTTGCCTTCAAATAATATCTATCATCAGCCCCTGAGCTAATTTACTACGTTAATGAAAGCACCTGAAGGCATCGAATGAAACACGCCCAGCACTCTGCTCTGCCCGGAGTCAGCTGCGTGTCGGCTCAGCGCTGGTGTCGCCGACACCGTGCAGTACTTCTTTCAGCGATGTGGGATTCTGGGCAGTGCACGGCATGCACGAATTAGGCTGTTTGGTGCTTTGCTTTGTACATTACGTATTAATCATTGACTGCTTTGAATTACGAGGACTGATTTTGGTTTGGGATTATATAGGGCTGTTAGGCTGGTCGCTATTTGCTGTTGTTGCTTATGCGCTCGCTGCGCTCCGGCGGGGGAAAAAAAAATCAGGGAGGGGGTTCGGGCCGGGCTCGGACAGATTATCAATTGACACCTGTCGGTGTGGGGCCGGGCTTGGCTAATAATGTGACGGGCTCGGTCGGGTTCGGCAAGGAAAATTCAGCCCGAGCCCAGCTCTAGTCCATGAGGAGCTTCTGTGTGTGTAAAGCGAGAGTGGAGCAGGTGAGTGGTGGTCCATGAGGAGCTTCTGTGGAGCAGGCAGGCAGCTGTCACCCGGCTGGTCATTTCTCAAGTGACACCCTGGGGACACCACGCTGACTCACGCTGTACTAGAACACATAGGACACAGTGCACAGTCACACCTACTGCATATAGGATGTTGGCCAATCACCAAGACAAAGAAAAAGAGTGAATGAGTGTAGGAAGTGACATTAAATATTACTGTCATCTGCTTCTATGAGACTCGGGTCAATCAGTTCTATAATTTGACTAAACCTCATATAGACTTTGTTTTATGCAACAATTTGACTTAAAGCAGCTACGAGCAACTTTTTCGATTGTTATTAAACAGTATAATTACAATATTGATGCATCACATGGGGACTGATTAAACATATTCACATGCAGATGCAATGTACAGCATGCAAATACAGTGTGGGCGAGGAAGAGGAGAAGCTTGATGACGATGATGAAGAGGAAGGATGCTCCTCCTCTCTCCTTTCCCCTCTTCTCTCCTTTTCTGTACTCTCCTCCTCTCCTCTCTCTTCCTCTCCTCCTCTGATCTCCTCTTCTCTCCTCTCCTCCTCTCTACTCTCTTCCTCTCCTCCTCTGATCTCCCCTTCTCTCCTCTTCTCCTCCCCCTCTATTTTCTCCTCTCTCTTCTCCTCTCTCCTCTCCTGTCTCCTCTCCTCTCTACTCCTCTCCTCCCCTCCCCTGTCTCCTCTCCTCGCCTCTCCCCCGCCGCGTCAGGAGGGGAGGCCTCAGGGGAAAGGGGAAGCGAAAAGGGCTGACAACAAACCCAGGCTTCTCCTCTTCTCTCCTCTCTTCCTGTTTGTGTCATTTTTGGGACAAACTGTGCGTCTCCTGAGGTTTTGTTCAAGCACACCGCACGCAACGTTGTTTCCCATGTTTTTCCCCTAAGCAACTGATAGCAAGCAGGACAAGGGTGGGAGGTCACAGCATCGACGAGCGCAGCAGTTGTGCCACAAATCTGCTACCGGCCAGCCAGGTGTCTCCATTAACTCATTCACCGCCAATGACGTGTTTGACGTGTTTTTGTTTTTATTACTGCAGGGCGTATTTCAAACACTTACCCAGCCTCTGACATAGTATCATGTCCCTACCATCTAAGACAACACGTGAACAAACACATACCGCAGCTGTTGTTTTGAAATTGAGCAAGAGGAAAAGCAGAAAACGGGTAACGCTTCCTTGTGCAGACAGGAGAAACGCCATTGAAACGCGCCTCGGCGCGCTGCACGAGCTGGAGTGGGGACTCTGGAGTCGCCTTCCTCTGTGCCAGCCCGGAGAAAACGGGAGAAAGTAATCAAGAGATGTGTTTGATCATCGGAGGAATGAGGAAATGATCGATCAGTTTGCGAGGGCGGTGAGGACGTGTTGAATAGCCGAGGGGAAAACGGGAACGATTTCAGGGAGGATATGACAGGGAGACATGGACGAGGACGGGTGGACCAGAACATAAACAAAATAAACACACAACAGCAAGGCACAAGGCAGAAGCGGCGGCAGTCACAGCAGCCCGCTGTCCTTTCTCAAGAGCTATTCAGTTGGTTCATGAAATCGCTGGGCTGCGTGCCCTCCAGTGTTGCTCCTGGCCAATCCCAGCGCCACAGGGCGTGGTTATTGCTTATCCTATGTGGGGTTAGAAATCTAAAAGGGGGATCTCGTGTGTGTGTGTGTGTGTGTGTGTGTGTGTGTGTGTGTGTGTGTGTCTGTCTGTCTGTCTGTCTGTCTGTCGGTGTGTCTGTCTGTCTGTCTGTCTGTCTGTCTGTACACTCACTCACACCGAGTAAACTGTATTGTTGAATGTAAAAAAAAAGCACTTCATGTGTATATATATATATATATATATATATTTTGTCATTTGTGTCCTAACGAATAATATTTACATGTCTGATGTCAATACAGTTCAAAATAAAAGAATTGAGAGTGAGTTCTGCCTGAGATTGTGCCCTTTTACAAAAATGGCCTTTTCTCCTGTTTATTTTCTCAGGAAGACCTTTTGGGTAGAAAACAGGGTGTATATAAATGGCTATAAGTAGAGTACAGAACATGCTAAAAGCTCACTTTTTTTTTCCTGGTGAACCCAGAGACGTACATCTTCATTTTGAGGTATTGCAAATCACTCTGGTGCTAATAGATAATTTACTGTGGGTCTTGAAAGATGACCAACAATTATGAAAATCTTTGGCCTGTGCTAAATATTGGCAGTCCTAAACTGGCGGTGAATGAGTTAAGGGACTATTGTCTAAATATGCCTGAATAGCAAGCAGCTAGAAGCAGAGAGCAGCTGATGCAACGCGGTTGTCAATCCATTCAATCACATTTTCAAAGTAAATAGTGTGATAATAAGGTGGATTTGTTTTGAAAATGTAGGGAGAAACATGAGCTCTTCTGGGCAGATGATGGCAGATGAAGACTGCGAACTGTATTTCTGAGGCCTGGAGTAAAAAGGCAAACTCAGCATTTTATGTCAGGTCTCTTGTCAAGATGGGTGAGAGTTCACAGGCCTACTTACTGTTGTGTCTCATGCTGTATTATAATTGCCCTGTATGGATTTTGGCTGTTTCTATTGGTTATATATGTTTCATCATTGTTTATGAAAATGAACGAAAAAATAAAGTGTCCTGAACGCCCATGGGCTGGGCTTAACTGGAAGCGCGACACTTAAATAAGGAAAATCAATCAATCAACCAGGTACACAGTAAACTTGTCTTTAGCTCTAATAGTCTCTATAACACTCTGAGTTACTGTGACACAGTCAACTGGCTTACGCCTAGTCTCCAAAACACTTTGAGAAGAGACAGCTGATTTAACCTGGTGGTGTGAGATGGGGTTGGGTGGTGTGAGATGGGGTTGGGTGGGGTGAGATGGGGTTGGGTGGTGTGAGATGGGGTTGGGTGGGGTGAGATGGGGTTGGGTGGGGTGAGATGGGGTTGGGTGGGGTGAGATGGGGTTGGATGGGGTGAGATGGGGTTGGGTGGGATGAGATGGGGTTGGATGGGGTGAGATGGGGTTGGGTGGGGTGAGATGGGGTTGGGTGGGGTTGGGTGGGGTGAGATGGGGTTGGATGGGGTGAGATGGGGTTGGGTGGGGTGAGATGGGGTTGGGTGGGGTGAGATGGGGTTGGGTGGGGTGAGATGGCGTTGGGTGGGGTGAGATGGGGTTGGATGGGGTGAGATGGGGTTGGGTGGGATGAGATGGGGTTGGATGGGGTGAGATGGGGTTGGGTGGGGTGAGATGGGGTTGGATGGGGTTGGGTGGGGTGAGATGGGGTTGGGTGGGGTGAGATGGGGTTGGGTGGGGTGAGATGGGGTTGGGTGGGGTTGGGTGGTGTGGTGTGAGATGGGGTTGGGTGGGGTGAGATGGGGTTGGATGGGGTGAGATGGGGTGAGATGGGGTTGGGTGGGGTGAGATGGGGTGAGATGGGGTTGGATGGGGTGAGATGGGGTGAGATGGGGTTGGATGGGGTGAGATGGGGTTGGGTGGGGTGAGATGGGGTGAGATGGGGTTGGATGGGGTGAGATGGGGTTGGGTGGGGTGAGATGGGGTGAGATGGGGTTGGGTGGGGTGAGATGGGGTTGGGTGGGGTGAGATGGGGGGTGGGGTGAGATGGGGTGAGATGGGGTTGGGTGGGGTGAGATGGGGTGAGATGGGGTTGGGTGGGGTGAGATGGGGTTGGGTGGGGTGAGATGGGGTGAGATGGGGTTGGGTGGGGTGAGATGGGGTGAGATGGGGTGACAGAGTCTTCATTGACGGCCTCAGACTGTGTTGAGAAACGTCCTCGACCAAAATATCAACACTGATTAGTCTGAGGCACAATCTGAAACATTTCAAACAGGCGCCCCAAACGCATCGATAGTTCACAGAGCAGAATATTGACACCTTCAAGAGTCAATACTTGATTGTCATTTCAAGAGATTTGATTGGAATTTGTCTTAGTGAGCTCAAGTAAACACAGACAACCTCACGTTTTACATAAAATAATAATAATAATAATAATAATAATAATAATAATAATAATAATAATAATAATAATAATAATAATAATAATAATAATAATAATACAGAATGTATTTTAAACAGTTAAATTGATTTACAAATCAAATAAAAGCAAAACTAAGTTTAAAAAAATAAGAGAGGAAAGGAAAATATGATAAGTTATTAGGACTGGTGGATCAGGAATCACTTTGTGAAATTATACTTTTCGAGTTTAGAAATTGTATGATAGAGAATGAATCGGCGGTTTATGTACTGTGGGATTTGGAAGAAATTGCTTCCATTTAGCTTAAATAAGATTGAATTCCAGCAACATTGCAAGCAACCAATATGGTCACAGGTCACAGCATCCAGACAATAGATGGAATACATATTAGTGTATTATATTACATTGCAGAATGATGTAGAGAGCTGCCTCCTGACTGAAAGAGGCCACCTCTGATTTTAAGAAATCTCAGGCTGTTTGTGTGAAGTAATAAGAGCTATGAGTACGAGCAGGGTTGCCAGGTCCACGGTGTTCATGTGGAATTTGACTATTTTTGTGTTGCTGTGGGTAGATTTCTTTGGTTGGGTAGATGTAGATGTAACCTTGCAAGGGTGGATTTGAGAGATCACAATCGTGCAATAGCATTAGCTAACTCCGGCATATTTATATGTTTTCGTATATAGAGGCTTCTGTATTTCTGAACATGTCCATTAATGTGCATTGTCCCGTCACAATAAACCAATAAAGTAAAGTAAAGTAATAAATCCATCTTCCAGCTGTTGGTTTAACTCAGTCTGTCGGCATTCATTTTCTGATTATATGAGCAAGAAGTAGTCAAACCAGCAACAAAAATCACTGCAGACTCGCAGCACCCTCTTCTCTAAATACTAAACTCTGCCATGCAGGCAGAAGACTCCAAAGTGCAAAACAAACGGCCTGAAGCCATCTTTTGTTCCAGCCTCCATTAAGCTGCTGAATTTCCACACAAAATCTTAGTGCAATATAGAGCAGGGGTTCCCAAACATTTCTGTCCAAGTACCATTATGTACCAAACCAAATGTCCCAGGGAGCACTTCCACTGCGTATACCACCCCCCCCCCCCCCCCCCCCGGCCCCCCAATAAAATACAATTAGCTGATTTAACCATGCAATAGCAGCAGAAAGGCTAAATGACAATATAAGGCTACTAGCTGGTTCAAAGCGGACACACACACGGACACACACACCTGCCAACATTAGGCTGTGAAAAAGAGGACCCCTTTGAAAATGTTTTTTCCCCTCGCCAAAATGTAGCCTAACTTTGGAGTGTTATTTAGCTCCCTTCCTGACAAGCTAGCATGACATGGTTGGTACAAATCAATTCCTTAGCCTATGTCTTCTAGTTTCATATGATACCAGAAACTTCACTCTGGCTTTAAAACTGAGCCTGCTGCAGCCTCTGAAAGTAAATGTTCAAAATTGTGATATTTCCCAAATATCACGATATTTCTGAAAATCGGCCCAATTCGGCTACTCCTCAGGGTTAATGTGTATGTAAAAACTGTAAAAAAAAATACAATTCTCTGGCGGACCACCAGGCGGCTCATTAAAGATCCCATCGGCACTCTTCACAAGAGTAGGGGTGTAACCCTGGTGCCCTGGCTTCCCACTCGGGCCTTCAATCATGGCCACCTAATCATCCCTCATTAGTTAATTAGCACATTCAGTCCTCAACTCTCCACTGTGAAAGCTGATGTGTGGTGAGCGTTCTAGTGCAAACTGGCTGCCTGACTGCATCACCCAGGTGGGTGCTACACATCGGTGGTGGATGAGTTGAGTTCCCTCCCCCCCATTTGAAAAGGTCTGGACTATAAGGAGTGAGCAGGTTGTGTGTAGTGCATAGCTGCTTTCACACATGTCTGGAATTCAGGAGTTATCTAGAGGCTATCCGGATGGCTGTCATGTGTGAATGTGTGCATGTGGCTCATGCGCGCTCCCGCGGATCCTCATCCTATCCGGAGGGAAGTGTACCCCCAGCCGTAGTCGCAGAAGCGTATTGTCCCCCCCCCCCCCCCCCTCCAGAGCTCCGTGAAGTAGTCAGCTCGTGAGTGCATGAGGACAGAGACGATCGTGACAGATTATTATTATATAAATAATCGATGTGAATGAGCGAGCAAAAAACACATGCCATTTGGTTTCCAAATGAAGCTAAAAACTGCTCCGTGTGCGACAGCCAACATGTTGCGGATTGCTGGATTGAAAGGCTCATGGCTCTGATCTGATTTCATGTCTGCTTCGCACAGCACACACATTAATAAGCATTTTTGGACGCGAGGGTCGTCCCGCTTCCCAGTATTGGACATCGCTAGGTAGGGTATCTGGATCTGGTTGCGTTCATGTCTTTGATTTAACGTGTACACAGCGTTTGTGAAGATTCAATGGCAGAACCGCAAATTCCAAGTAGCGTCAAGTCAGGCAGTATATAACGAAAACTTCGAACTGTATTTCTGAGGCCTGGAGTAAAAAGGCAAACTCAGCATTTTATGTCAGGTCTCTTGTCAAGATGGGTGAGAGTTCACAGGCCTACTTACTGTTGTGTCTCATGCTGTATTATAATTGCCCTGTATGGATTTTGGCTGTTTCTATTGGTTATATATGTTTCATCATTGTTTATGAAAATGAACGAAAAAATAAAGTGTCCTGAACGCCCATGGGCTGGGCTTAACTGGAAGCACAACACTTAAATAAGGAAAATCAATCAATCAACCAGGTACACAGTAAACTTGTCTTTAGCTCTAATAGTCTCTATAACACTCTGAGTTACTGTGACACAGTCAACTGGCTTACGCCTAGTCTCCAAAACACTTTGAGAAGAGACAGCTGATTTAACCTGGTGGTGTGAGATGGGGTTGGGTGGTGTGAGATGGGGTTGGGTGGGGTGAGATGGGGTTGGGTGGTGTGAGATGGGGTTGGGTGGGGTGAGATGGGGTTGGGTGGGGTGAGATGGGGTTGGGTGGGGTGAGATGGGGTTGGGTGGGGTGAGATGGGGTTGGGTGGGATGAGATGGGTTTGGATGGGGTGAGATGGGGGTTGGGTGGGGTGAGATGGGGTTGGATGGGGTTGGGTGGGGTGAGATGGGGTTGGATGGGGTGAGATGGGGTTGGGTGGGGTGAGATGGGGTTGGGTGGGGTGAGATGGGGTTGGGTGGGGTGAGATGGGGTTGGATGGGGTGAGATGGGGTTGGGTGGGATGAGATGGGGTTGGATGGGGTGAGATGGGGTTGGGTGGGGTGAGATGGGGTTGGATGGGGTGAGATGGGGTTGGGTGGGGTGAGATGGGGTTGGGTGGAGATGGGGTTGGGTGGGGTGAGATGGGGTTGGGTGGGGTTGGGTGGTGTGGTGTGAGATGGGGTTGGGTGGGGTGAGATGGGGTTGGATGGGGTGAGATGGGGTTGAGTGGGGTGAGATGGGGTTGGGTGGGGTGAGATGGGGTTGGGTGGGGTGAGATGGGGTTGGGTGGGGTGAGATGGGGTGAGATGGGGTTGGGTGGGGTGGGGTGAGATGGGGTGACGGAGTCTTCATTGACCGCCTCAGACTGTGTTGAGAAACGTCCTCGACCAAAATATCAACACTGATTAGTTTGAGGCACAATCTGAAACATTTCAAACAGGCGCCCCAAACGCATCGATAGTTCACAGAGCAGAATATTGACACCTTCAAGAGTCAATACTTGATTGTCATTTCAAGAGATTTGATTGGAATTTGTCTTAGTGAGCTCAAGTAAACACAGACAACCTCACATTTTACATAAAATAATAATAATAATAATAATAATGATAATAATAATAATAATAATAATAATAATAATAATAATAATAATAATAATAATAATAATAATAATAATAATAATACAGAATGTATTTTAAACAGTTAAATTGATTTACAAATCAAATAAAAGCAAAACTAAGTTTAAAAAAATAAGAGAGGAAAGGAAAATAAGTTATTAGGACTGGTGGATCAGGAATCACTTTGTGAAATTATACTTTTCGAGTTTAGAAATTGTATGATAGAGAATGAATCGGCGGTTTATGTACTGTGGGATTTGGAAGAAATTGCTTCCATTTAGCTTAAATAAGATTGAATTCCAGCAACATTGCAAGCAACCAATATGGTCACAGGTCACAGCATCCAGACAATAGATGGAATACATATTAGTGTATTATATTACATTGCAGAATGATGTAGAGAGCTGCCTCCTGACTGAAAGAGGCCACCTCTGATTTTAAGAAATCTCAGGCTGTTTGTGTGAAGTAATAAGAGCTATGAGTACGAGCAGGGTTGCCAGGTCCACGGTGTTCATGTGGAATTGGACTATTTTTGTGTTGCTGTGGGTAGATTTCTTTGGTTGGGTAGATGTAGCTGTAACCTTGCAAGGGTGGATTTGAGAGATCACAATCGTGCAATAGCATTAGCTAACTCCGGCATATTTATATGTTTTCGTATATAGAGGCTTCTGTATTTCTGAACATGTCCATTAATGTGCATTGTCCCGTCACAATAAACCAATAAAGTAAAGTAAAGTAATAAATCCATCTTCCAGCTGTTGGTTTAACTCAGTCTGTCGGCATTAATTTTCTGATTATATGAGCAAGAAGTAGTCAAACCAGCAACAAAAATCACTGCAGACTCGCAGCACCCTCTTCTCTAAATACTAAACTCTGCCATGCAGGCAGAAGACTCCAAAGTGCAAAACAAACGGCCTGAAGCCATCTTTTGTTCCAGCCTAATCTTAGTGCAATATAGAGCAGGGGTTCCCAAACATTTCTGTCCAAGTACCATTATGTACCAAACCAAATGTCCCAGGGAGCACTTCCACTGCGTATACCACCCCCCCCCCCCCCCCCCCCCGGCCCCCCAATAAAATACAATTAGCTGATTTAACCATGCAATAGCAGCAGAAAGGCTAAATGACAATATAAGGCTACTAGCTGGTTCAAAGCGGACACACACACGGACACACACACCTGCCACCATTAGGCTGTGAAAAAGAGGACCCCTTTGAAAATGTTTTTTCCCCTCGCCAAAATGTAGCCTAACTTTGGAGTGTTATTTAGCTCCCTTCCTGACAAGCTAGCATGACATGGTTGGTACAAATCAATTCCTTAGCCTATGTCTTCTAGTTTCATATGATACCAGAAACTTCACTCTGGCTTTAAAACTGAGCCTGCTGCAGCCTCTGAAAGTAAATGTTCAAAATTGTGATACTTCCCAAATATCACGATATTTCTGAAAATCGGCCCAATTCGGCTACTCCTCAGGGTTAATGTGTACAGTACCCTGAGGGTACTGTACAGTACAGTAATGTATGTAAAAACTGTAAAAAAAAATACAATTCTCTGGCGGACCACCACGCGGCTCATTAAAGATCCCATCGGCACTCTTCACAAGAGTAGGGGTGTAACCCTGGTGCCCTGGCTTCCCACTCGGGCCTTCAATCATGGCCACCTAATCATCCCTCATTAGTTAATTAGCACATTCAGTCCTCAACTCTCCACTGTGAAAGCTGATGTGTGGTGAGCGTTCTAGTGCAAACTGGCTGCCTGACTGCATCACCCAGGTGGGTGCTACACATCGGTGGTGGATGAGTTGAGTTCCCTCCCCCCCATTTGAAAAGGTCTGGACTATAAGGAGTGAGCAGGTTGTGTGTAGTGCATAGCTGCTTTCACACATGTCTGGAATTCAGGAGTTATCTAGAGGCTATCCGGATGGCTGTCATGTGTGAATGTGTGCATGTGGCTCATGCGCGCTCCCGCGGATCCTCGTCCTATCTGGAGGGAAGTGTACCCCCAGCCGTAGTCGCAGAAGCGTATTGTCCCCCCCCCCCCCCCCTCCAGAGCTCCGTGAAGTAGTCAGCTCGTGAGTGCATGAGGACAGAGACGATCGTGACAGATTATTATTATATAAATAATCGATGTGAATGAGCGAGCAAAAAACACATGCCATTTGGTTTCCAAATGAAGCTAAAAACTGCTCCGTGTGCGACAGCCAACATGTTGCGGATTGCTGGATTGAAAGGCTCATGGCTCTGATCTGATTTCATGTCTGCTTCGCACAGCACACACATTAATAAGCATTTTTGGACGCGAGGGTCGTCCCGCTTCCCAGTATTGGACATCGCTAGGTAGGGTATCTGGATCTGGTTGCGTTCATGTCTTTGATTTAACGTGTACACAGCGTTTGTGAAGATTCAATGGCAGAACCGCAAATTCCAAGTAGCGTCAAGTCAGGCAGTATATAACGAAAACTTCCCGGTATAACCTTCGCAATAATGGCAATTAAATAAAGTAAATGCACGTGTAATGTTTTTTGTGTGTGTTTCGAAAGATACAGAACGGAGATAAACTGGAAGAATATCTGCTCCCTTCGAAAAGTCAATTTTAACCCGTAGTGAGTCGACATTCTGATTTTTTGTTACTAAGTAATACAACATTTATTTTATTTTGAAGGTAAAAACGTCTAGCTTCCTGTATTCTGTATAATTCTAGTAGGTTGGATGCATTTTAGGACTGAACATAGCAAAGACCTGTTTTGTTTGTAGTGCTTGCGACTCGATGAAATCGATGCATCTGGGCGTGAGTTGTAGGGTTGTTTAATTAATTACTTACTAACGTTATGCGCAAACGATTATATGCCGTGAACGTTAGGCAGTTAATGCCCATTATGTATTTTTCGTTTTCACAACTCGTGTGGTCATGCCCAAATTCCCCCACCCCCGCCGCCCGCCCCCTCTCTACTTTACAAACTCTGCGGAGGTGCTACTCATGTGTGAAAGCAACATGCCTCATGTGTGAAAGGGTACACTTCACATATCATCCGGGGCAGGCTCAGTGGGGGGCAACCCTCACCTGATCCGGAGTTCATGTGTGAAAATAGCTTAGGAGTGTGTGGCAGGTAGAGGAGGCAGGTCTGGGATCCAGGGAGAGAAGATGTGCAAGAAGACAGACTGACTCAGCCGGGCTGTGTTGACTCTCTCCCAGCTGTCTCCACTATCAGCCGACTGACGAGAGCTGAACTCCCTATCGGTCTGACCAAGGCAGATCCCTCACATTACTGAATGGACCACACGACCACAGCAGAGCTCCAGAAGAAACTGCATTGATTTGAAACAGAAGGTCACTACAGCACCCAGGAGATGGAACAACTCTCCCTTTGACCTTAGCACGATAATCCTTCAACAGCTGTTTGTTGTCATTGTCTGTTTTGAATCCTCATGCTGCTGTCTGCTCCGGTCCTTTCACAATAAAAGCCCTTCTTCTTTTATTTTATTTTCTTTCTTTCTTTCTTTCTTTCTTTCTTTCTTTCTTTCTTTCTTTCTTTCTTTCTTTCTTTCTTTCTTTCTTTCTATCGATCTGTCTGCTTCTCAGGTGTTATTCTACTCCACCTTGGTGTACTCTAATGTCACTTTCCAGCATTGTTCAAACATCATCTCCTCCAGATCCCCTACTAACCCATCAGCTAAGAAGCAGCCAGCATGGCCCTCATCAGCGTTTTATGAGGAAGCATATTTGTTTAGCACTCGGATCACAATTGTGTTCATGAATTTCTCATAGACATCCACTGTTTATATTGCTGGTAAATTGTTTGATTTTGATTTATGCAAACACACAATAAGCCAAACATTTTCCCTCCTGCTCTCTCTCTGTGTGTCTCTCTCTCTCTCTCTCTCTGTGTCTCTCTCTCTCCCTCTCTGTCTCCCTCCTCTCTCTCCCCCTCTCTCTGGCTCTCTCTAACCCCTCTCTCTCCCTCCTCTCCCTCTCTCTCTCCCTCCTCTCTCTCCCCTCATCTCATTCCTATACTACATAATTGAAAGTGAAACAGAGTGAATAGTTTTGTAAAAAACGTTTACATTCCAGGGAGACACACACACACGCACACACACGCGCGCACACACACACACACACACACACACACACACACACACACCTCCATACATTCCAGTGATGCGTGGTATGTTTGAGTGGAGCTGTGAGTCAATGAGTCAGAGGCTTGAGTCATGTCTTCCAGCTCCTTCACTGAAACTTCTACGGAAGAGACTGCAGGCTCCGCCCACCTCCATCACCCCAGACTGAAGCCAGCCAGCAGGCCCCGCCCACTCACATCACCCCTTCACCCCGTAGTGCAGACAGCCTGCAGGCTCCGCCCACTTACATCACCCCTTCACCCCCTTCATGTTAAAATATATATAGCTAATTTCACCTTTCATGACAGCTCTACGGGGCATGAATTGTTATATAACTGCCCATGTTTTGGGCATGATTGACAGCTCGCCTGTCCAGTGATCGCGCAGCTCACAGACCACAGACCAATTGTAGGCGGAGCTGCGGCTCTGTGGGAAACCTCTGATCTTACGCCGTCTTGTGCGTGCTGTACATTAACCAAGATGGCAGCGCCCAAAACAAATATGTAAGTCACCAATGGGTGAGGTCGCGGTGACTCCGGCCATATTTTTTAGACGGTCTATATAACCTATCTATGGCTCCCAAGTGCGTATGTCATCACAGGACACACAGAGTGGCTGGTGAAATTCTATCTCCACATTTTGCCCATCCTGGCTTTTCCTGCTCCATGGGGCAGGCCAGGAGATGTGGGCAGATGCAGTAAAGCGCCCGTGGACCAACTTCTTCACACCCGTCGCTGGTCAGCTAACGATCTTCTGCATGTTTTTAATGGGGGTCCAAATTGATGTTATATGGAGGAAACCCCAGGTGAGCATGGGGAGAACATGCAAACTGCACACAGAAAGGCCCTTTTCACAAGATAGCCCACCTGAGCACCAGGCACTGAAGGCATGGGGGAACATACCCCTTGTGCCAACAGAGACCCGGGCAGGAATCAAACCCAGGACCTTCTTGCTGTGAGGCGACAATGATACCACTGTGCCACATTTAAAAAAAGAAATGTCTCTAAAGTAAAGTCTTAATGTGGCTGCCTTGCAAGGTTAGGAACTCAGTATCCTCGTCCAAATCCTCAAATGTGAATCATTGCCAATTATAGGCCTTTTTCATAGCAGCAGTTTTGTGTCTAAAAGGCAGGGTAAACACAGGTGCAACCCCAACATTAATGAGGGTTTTCAACTTCCAGTCCATTTAGATGTCCAGTGCTGGTGCCCTCATTCATGTTTTGGCACCTGCGTGTTTACCCTGCCTTTTAGGCACAAAATGGCTACTGTGAAAAAGGCCTGCGCTCAGCTGGAACAGCAGCCAGCTCAGACCAGACGTTCACAGACCTGCAGGTGACCTCTGGCCAGGTCCTCCTCAAAAATATGCTGAAGCCTACAGAGGGTCACTCTGACCAAAGTCCAGAGGACCGCTGGTCCAGGATCTGATATCACAGCTTCCCTCCTGTCACTTCCTGTCACACTGGGCCACAGTGTCCAGTCATGAGGCCTGTGCGTGCGTCTGTGTGTCTGTGTGTGTGTGTGTCTTACACTGGGGGGGGGGGGGGGGGGTGATGACATGTAGTGACTGCATCTTGTGAGACTCACAAGAAACGTATGACTCTATTCTTGTTCTCTTCAGAGGATGTGAGCTGTCTGAGTTTCATTTCAATGGAAGATAACACATTTCTATGGAGTTTCATTTCATTTTTGAGTGCTGAGAGGTGTGGCCACGGCCCAGAGGGGTGTGGCCTTTAGATGTTTTATTACAGAAAGTGTATGAACCCCTTGAACAAAACAGTCATACATTCTGTCACTGTCTTATTTATGGATGGCATTATAGTGAAAATAAAGTGTCCACCTCTTTGTGGGGACCCTCTGGAACCCCCTCAAGGACCCCCGGGGGTCCCCGGCCTTAACTTCGAGAACCACTGCTATAGAGACCATGTTTAATATGCTTCTTTAATGCACAGCACAATTGATAGGGATGTAACGAAATGAAATGTCAGAGTGCAGTGCGACATCTACAGTACCAAAATATCACATACGGATCATAAAAAAAAAGTCACTTTCCTCTCTCTTTTTCTGACAAATACTCTCTCTCTCACACACACACACACACACACACACACACACACACACACACACACACACACACACACACACACACACACACACACACACACACACACACACTGCCTCTCTCTCTCCCTCTCTCTCTCTTCCTCCACCTGTGCTTTTGTTTCTTTTCTTTATCCTTCCATC
The DNA here is from genome assembly GCF_964638095.1 of Poromitra crassiceps. Lineage (NCBI taxonomy): Eukaryota > Metazoa > Chordata > Actinopteri > Beryciformes > Melamphaidae > Poromitra > Poromitra crassiceps. Next base: position 12,611,470 of record NC_139643.1, read on the forward strand.
TGTCTTCCGCTCATTCCTTTCCTTCTTTCAACACCTCATTTGTCTTCATGAAACAACCGCCACAAAGAAACCAACAAACTCTATCTATCTATCTATCTATCTATCTATCTATCTATCTATCTATCTATCTATCTATATCTATGTATCTATCTATCTATCCATCTATCTATCTATCTATCTATCTATCTATGTATCTATCTATCTATCTATCTATCTATGTATCTATCTATCCATCTATCTATCTATCTATCTATCTATCTATCTATCTATATCTATGTATCTATCTATCTATCCATCTATCTATCTATCTATCTATCTATGTATCTATCTATCCATCTATCTATCTATCTATCTATCTATCTATCTATCTATCTATCTATATCTATGTATCTATCTATCTATCTAACTATCTATCTATCTATCTATCTATCTATCTATCTATCTAACTATCTATCTATCTATCTATCTATCTAACTATCTATCTATCTATCTATCTATCTATCTATATCTATGTATCTATCTATCTATATCTATCTATCTATCTATCTATCTATCTAACTATCTATCTATCTATCTATCTATCTATCTATATCTATGTATCTATCTATCTATCCATCTATCTATCTATCTATCTATGTATCTATCTATCCATCTATCTATCTATCTATCTATCTATCTATCTATCTATCTATATCTATGTATCTATCTATCCATCTATCTATCTATCTATCTATCTATCTATCTATCTATCTATATCTATGTATCTATCTATCTATCCATCTATCTATCTATCTATCTATCTATCTATCTATCTATCTATCTATCTATATCTATGTACCTATCTATCTATCCATCTATCTATCTATCTATCTATCTATCTATCTATGTATCTATCTATCCATCTATCTATCTATCTATATATCTATCTATCTATATCTATGTATCTATCTATCTATCTATCTATCTATCTATCTATCTATCTATCTATCTATCTATCTATATCTATGTATCTATCTATCCATCTATCTATCTATCTATCTATCTATCTATCTATCTATCTATCTATATCTATGTATCTATCTATCTATCCATCTATCTATCTATCTATCTATCTATCTATCTATCTATATCTATGTATCTATCTATCTATCCATCTATCTATCTATCTATCTATCTATCTATCTATCTATCTGTCTGTCTGTCTGTCTGTCTGTCTGTCTGTCTGTCTATCTACGGTATCTGTCTGTCTCTCTCTCTCTCTCTCTCTCTCTCTCTCTCTCTCTCTCTCTCTCTCTCTCTCTCTCTCTCTCTCTATCTACACAGTTGTTTTAACTATTTTGTTTTTTGTTTTTTTTTGTGTTTCTATTTCTCACGTGTTCGAAATAAAGATTTCATTGATTCATTGATTCATTCAAATAAATAAATAAATAAATAAATAAATAAATAAATAAATAAATGGTGGAGAATCTAGTAACTGTTTGATTAAATACAGTTGTATGACTTTTCAATGTGCTCATTTTAGGACTTTTCCATACTATTACGTCGCCACAGATCACCTGACAGTCTGGTTGTGGTTGTTGGCCCCTTGTTCTGCTGAGCTGCACCCTGCTCTGTAGGCGTATATAGTCCCATTCGCTGGAAGTCCTCTGGCATCTGGAACAGGAAGTGATGCGTCCTCCTCCCACATCCTGTCCAGAGGCACATTTAGATGACTGGTCAGACAGGTTTTACACGGTGTAGACAGGTGTAGACCAGATATGCTCACAAGTCACATTTTGCAAGTCCAAGTCAAGTCTCAAGTCTTTGAGCTAGAGTCCAAGTCAAGTCTCAAGTGGTCCCAAGTCCAAATCAAGTCTAACCCTTATGGATGAGCGTTCTGTCATCTGCTGGATGCCATCTGGTCTACTTAGAATTGAGCCAAAATGAATGAATTCAAACACGGCAGGAATGAGTTCGGAAGTAGATTTGGTTGCAAGCGCAAATAGGGGATATCGCCTGTACCAAGATAGCGCCCATGGTCTTGAAAATGGTCTCGCATTGGTTTGGTCTTGGTCTCGGTCTTGCCCCCCTCGGTCTTGGTCTTGACTCCGTCCCAGTTTAGGTGGTCTCGACCCCGACACTAACCCATTCACACACTGATGGTGGCCTGCTACCAGGGTGCTGGTACAACCATAATGAGCAATTTGGGGTTCAGTATCTTGTCCAAGGACAGTTCGGCATGCAGACTGGAAGAGCCAGGGATCGAACCACCGACCTTCTGATCAGTGGACAGGCCATTCTCCGGAGCCACAGCCGTCCCCTTCTAGTTCTGTCTGACCTTCACTGAAATTAAATGAAGCTCGTAAAATAGACCAAAACATGTCTTCAGTGCAGGACACACTGCTGATGTGGGGATCGAACCTGTGACCCGTCCATCATGTAACCTGTACAAACTGTTTCAAACAGATAATGAATGGAGCAGAGGAGGAGGACTGTGCTTAGGGCTGACAGTTGATTTGGCATCTCATAGAGACAAGTGCTCTCCCCTCACATTTTAAAGACTTATTTAAAGAAACACTCACACACATACATACACACACACGCTCGCACACTCACACACACACACACACACACACACACACACACACACACACACACACACACACACACACTCCGCTGGGACTTTTATATAATGTGGACTTTGTGTCCTCCCTCTGTTGGAAGATAAGAATTTAGTCAGACCATAAATCCTCACACCTCCTCCCCCTCCCCCCCCCCCACACACACACACACACTCAAACACACACACACACACACACACACACACACACACACACACATACACATGCATGCACACACACACACTCTCTCTCTCTCTCTCTCTCTCACACGCACACACACACACACACACACACACACACACACACACACGCGGTCATATTCGAGCGCTGGAAATGTGTCGCCCGTGACCACACGGCTCGTTTTCATATCGGGCTGAATTCATGTCGTCTGAGCGCGGCATTGGACTGCCGGGCCACTTCATGCCCAGGTGGGATTTTGATGCTATACTGACTCTGTGCTTCAGTCCCACTCTGCGCCCCGAACCAGGGGCGTATCTACGGGTGGGCCTGGGTAGGCACAGGCCCACCCACTTCTTGCCCTGGCCCACCCAATTTTTTTTTTTTTTTTTTTTTTTTTTTTTTAATTGGTTGTTTTCTAGAAGCAAACTTGCTGCTGCATTGCTAGCCAATGGTTTTGTTACTTTTGTAAAAACGCAGGGCACATCATCTCCAGAGTCTAATGCATGACAACTTCATGACATCTAGGAATTTTGTTCTCTCTGTGGATAAATAAACCAGAGGGCGTCTTGTTCAAACTTGAAGCAGCCTCAGTGTTGTTATTTTTTAAACTCACAGCAGTATATGGATCAGTGGTTCTAATTTCTGTATAAAGTAACAGTATACACACAAGTATAAGCATTCATGTATGCAACATTTGGCACCTATATGTAACCTTTTAAGGTTGAGATAATTGTATTATCATTATATGGTCCAAATATTTCAGTAAAGCACTTGAAACACTTGAAATATTCTTGCTTGGGTGGTATCATTCTACTTGAAATGATGGTCAAATGCATTATTTTTAGTAAAATAACACGTCAAATTTTTCGGGCGGCCGGCCTTAGGCCGGCCACCCGAGTGGGCCCGGCCTTTGGCCGGGCATCTGCACCCCTTCCTATCCAGGCCCACCCAATTTTATTTGTTTATTTGTTTATTTAAAAAGGATCCCCATTAGCCGCCGCCGAAACGACCGCTAGTCTTCCTGGGGTCCAAACACAATACACATTACGTTACAAGCAATTGTAAACAGTAGACAGTAAAGTGCAGTAGTAAAATACCATATTAAAAATTATAAGAAATATTAAATGCATTACAATACATAGGAAATAACAGAAAAACATAGTAAAAATCGATACAAATTAGGATAGAAAACAACAATAGTTTGGTCAGCTAATTCTATAGCTGGCCTATTGCGCACACAATTTATCAAAAGACACTACTATTCAAAACATAAAATTCCAAGTAGTGTTAAAGTGTAGTCCTGAGCATCAGTGTGTGTTTGCTGGTGTTTGAGAGTGCAGCTGGGATCTTAACTTCCTTTTAAAACCCACCCTCCCATGAATGGAGGAAATATTTCCTGGTAGACAATTCCAGGCCATTATAGATCTGTATATTACAGTCTTCTTCATATAGTTTGTTTTGGGTCTAGGCAAATTCATTTGTCCCCTACTCGCCCCTCTTGTGGAGTGTGTGTGAGTACTTGAACTATAAAAAATGCTGCTAAAAAGGAAACCAGGAATTTGTGTATGAATAACTTTGTGAAAGTGCAAAAGTAGGATGGAAGATAGTCTCTGCTCCACAGTGAGCCACATCAGACGTGTATGCATGTCAGCTATGCTAGACCTAGGGGAACACCCAAGGACCAGCCTAGCTGCCTTGTTTTGTGCAACTTGTAATTCATCAATAAGACCTTTAGCTGCAGATGACCACACCACAGAGCAGTAGTCAAGATGACACAAAACCAATGAGGAGACAATTTGGCGAAGTGCCGATGATGTTACAAATGATCCACATTTCCTTGTGATGGCAACAGCTCTTCCCATTTTCGCAACCACCTTATTGATGTGATCCGACCATGACAATGTGCAGTCGAGCCAAAGTCCTAGAAGTTTTACTGTTTTTACTTGCTTTATAATTTGTCCATCTATCAGTAAATTGATTTTCGGATTCTGTGATAATCTATAATTCGATCCAAAAATTATGCACATCGTTTTTGATATGTTAAGTATAAGTTTATTTCCTTTTATCCAGTTGAATATAATGTTCAGCTCACTAGACAGAACCTGGTTAACTTCAGTGCATTTGATCCAGGCCCACCTATAATTAAATTTCTGCATACGCCCCTGCCCCGAACGCCTGTTTCCTGCAGCTTGTCAACTCTGAGGCTCCACCCCAGAGCATGGCAAGCTGTCTGGAACTTTTAATTCCATTTCCTGTGCAGCTCCTTCAGCCAAAAGTTTCCCGCTCTGGCAAACTAATGGGGCGGTTTTATTTTGAAGTATGTATACAGTATAGGAGGTGAATCATGTTTATCGCTTGCTAGCTTGATTGGCGGAGCGATAAGCCACCTCTTTCACTAAAACAAGTTCAGACAACAACATTTTGGGGATATTTGGAGCTACCCCCCCAAAAAGTTTCCCCAAAAAGAAAAACTAAACTACATAATGGTTTAAAAACCTCCGGTATAAGCCACGCCCAGCCTCCGGTCTTCTATCTGAATCGAGGGGGCAACTTTCTACTTCGCAGTACGCAGTAGTAGCAAATACTGCAATTCCTCGAATGGCCACTTGAGGCAGTCTGTAGAAGCGAGTCAGTCCCATATGAGCCGCCATGTTAAACTGCTCGTCTTTACAATGTAAATAAACATGTTTACATCCTGGTTCAAAAATGGTTCTGGTCTCTATAGCTGATTTCACCTGGGGGGAGGGGGTTATATAATTCACCCGGTTAGAATAAATCTATCATGATGGCGTGAACCATCATGGTCTTCCTCCTACCACCCGTTAACTGCTGTGTGTGTGTGTGTGTGTGTGTGTGTCTGTGTGTGTGTGTGTGTGTGTGTGTCTGTGTGTGTGTGTGTGTGTGTGTGTGTGTGTGTGTGTGAGTGTGTGTGTGTGTGTGTGTGTGTGTGTGTGTGTGTGCGTGCGTGCGTGCGTGCGTGTGTGTGTGTGTGTGTGTGCGTGCGTGCGTGTATGTGTGTGTGTGTGTGTTTGGGCAGATTAGTCACCCAGGCAGACCTTTTAGATGCATGGAGACTGAAGCACCCCACTGCTAGACAGTATACATGGGTCAAGGTGAGCGGTGGAAGGGTGAGTGCAGCCAGGTTAGATAGGTTATATATTTCACAGTCATTAGCATCCAGTTTAGTTTATAGTTTCATAACCCCGGTTGGTTTCACTGACCATCACCTCACCAGTATTGAACTGATCATTTCCCCTGGGCAGAGAGTCACATCATATTGGCATTTTAACAATAAGTTGCTGCTGGATAGCGTTTTCTGCCAGAGTTTTGATAACTTTTGGGTAGTTTGGCAAAGTAAAAAAGGGATGTTTGACTCGCTTAGGCAGTGGTGGGAAGTGGGCAAGGCGCAGATTCGTGTGTTCTGCCAACAACACACATCACATTCCACTGCAAGGATTAAAACAGCAGTCCAGGAGCTGGAGGACAGTATAAAAAACATAGAGTGTGCCATGAGCAGCGACCCAGGCTCAGATCCAGACGGCCTGCTACAGGAGAAAAGGCTGGAGCTCAGGACTCTCATGAAGGAGAGAGTGAAAGGAGCCCTGGTGAGGTCCCGCTTTCTTAACATCAAGGATATGGATGCTCCGAGCTCTTTCTTCTTCAGCTTGGAGAAGACTGCTGCAAGAAGCAAGCTGATGACATCCTTGAAGCTCCCTGGAGGCAGGGTGACAACAGACCCAAGGGAGATGAGGAGTCATGCGTCGTTTTACTCTTCTCTCTTTGGGGCGGAGCAGTGTGACCCGGGCAATGCTGTGGAGTTGCTGGAGGGGCTTCCTCAACTCAGCCCTGACGAAAAAGTAGACATGGATAGAGCGCTCAGCCTGGGGGAGCTGAGTCGGCCAATCCCAGTGCAGAGGGGGATAAGGCAGGGCTGTCCCATTTCAGGGCAGCTGTACAGCTTGGCTTTCGAACCTCTGCTGTGTAGGCTGAGAAGCCGGCTCGGTGGGCTTTCTTTACCAGGAACCCAACATCACCTACCTTTGGTGATTTCGGCTTACGCCGATGATTTAAATGTTTTTGTCAGGGACCAGGGGGACATGGTAGCTCTGCAGGACAGCCTGGGGCTGTACCAGAAGGCCTCATCGGCGAGAGTAAACTGGGCTAAGAGCGAGGCCTTACAGGTGGGGCGGTGGAGGGAGAGGGCAGCGCCCAGTCTGCCCGCATGTCTGCAGTGGGGGAAAAGAGCGATGAAGGTGTTTTTTTTTTTTGGGGGGACAGAGGAGTATCAGAGACAGGATTGGGAGGGTGTGATGGAGAGAGTGTGTGCCAAGTTGTCTAACTGGAAATGGTTGCTACCCCAGCTGTCGTATAGGGGTCGGGGTTTGGTTGCCAACAACTTGGTCGCCTTGACGCTGTGGCATAGACTGATTGTCCTACCTTCACCGAGAGGCCTGATTGAGGACGTCCAGCGTGCCATTGTGAACTTTTTCTGGTCAGGGCAGCATTGGATCAGAGCCCCTGCTTTATACCTGCTAGTGGATGAAGGAGGCCAGGGTCTTATAGACATTGCTTCTCGGGTGGCGGCCTTCAGGCTGCAGACAGCACAGAGATTGTTGTATCAGTGTGGGGCACGGTGGCTCGACACAGCCAAGCTAATCCTGCAGGCGGCTGGTCGTCTGGGCTACAGTAAACAGCTGTTTCTGCTGAGGCTGGAGGAGGTGGATCTGATGGGGCTGCCACCTTTCTATACCTCTGTCCTGGAGGCATGGAGGATCCTGAGGGCCACCAGAGATCCTGCTGCTACGGCTGGTTTGTGGTTGTTTGAGGAGCCACTGTTTTTCAATTATCTTTTTCAGAGGAAAAAGGAAAAAACAGAGAAGAAGTCATGGGGAAACGGAAATTGCATCGGTATGCATCGATATGCATGAAGCATAACGTTAGCTGTGCCTGCAGCAGCCAATCTGCTGCCACAATTGAGCCGCTGTGAAAAAGCTGGGTTTTCAGTGCAGAGCAAACTCAGCAGAGAGCCACCAGAGCCACCAGAGACACACCCACGGACAGTGGCGTGCCTGACCAAGTTGGTGCCCAAAGGAAATATAATAAAAATTATATCGCAGCTAATTCCACCACTGCAGTGCAGGCTCAGAATGGCCCTTCCCCAGTGGCGCTGGAAGTACTTTTAGGTAGGGGGTGCTGCAAGAAAGGGACTCTCGATGCTGCCCGCGAGGGCAGCGCCGAAGAAAATTTGACGTTTTTTGGACTTTCATATATTTAGAATCTATATATCGATATTTAGAAGAATATTTAATTTTAAATTAACATTAGGATTATACTGTTGTGATGTAATTATTCAGTATCTTCTCCTTTTCTCATTCACTTTCATGTAAGCACCTGCTCTCCCTTTAGTCGTTTTACACTACAACAGACAGCAACACAGGCAGAAACACTGAACTTATTATTATTATTATTATGGAAAAACAGATTATGATGAAAATCAAACACTTTTGAAGAGAGAGTGTATGAAATAAGATTAGAGCTGGGAAGCACAAACTGTTTTTGAATGCATCTTGTTGGTGGTATAAACACAAGACAGCCAAATCCAACAATTTTGAAAATCCCATTTATTGCCACCAGGGGGTGCTGCAGCACCCTCAGCACCCACCTTCCAGCTCCCTTCCCCCAGTGCACTCTGGGAAAAAGCTCCGAGCAGGTAGAAGGGGGCGCGGCCTCGCAGGGGGTGGGGTGGTATGGATTAGGGACCATGGTGAAAGTGCTGCAGCCCAGGCAGCCAGAAAGCCAGAATTAGAAAAATGATTTCACTATTATTTAAAGACTTAAGACGTTGTTCTGCTTATTTTTTGTCTACTATTGTAAAATAATAGTAGGTCTATTATCATGAAAAAGTATTTGTAATTTTTTTTTTTTTTTTTTTTTTACCCTCTCTGGCTCCCCTAACGGTTCAAGCGCCCCTAGCATTTGCCTAGTTCGCCTAATGGACGGCACGCCACTGCCCACGGAGGAGGGATTTGCAGTAGAGGGGGGTGGGGCACGCAGGGCAGCATAGAACACCGACCCAGACAGACCCAGACAGCAGGCTCGATGGACAGATTGGCAAGCTAGAATATCTGATGCCCACCAGCAGTAAATCAAGACCAGCAAGAAAGTGTAGGGTCTGCGCACGCAGGGGCCAGCGCTGCTGGTTGCAGCTAAAAAATATTATTTTACCAAACAAAATTCCTTTGTTTTCGCTGTTTTATTGAAGGAAATTATTTTTGAGGTGTCACTATATCAGAAAATATTAGTTCAGAGTCACTGATGTGCTTGAAATGCTTCATTTCACAAAAGGCTGAATATCTCAGCTTCTAATTTGAAATGTCTGTTTTTGCTGAAAACAACCTATCTTCTCCGGCTGATAACTAAAGAACGGAAAATTATATCAATAAACTTTTTTTTGCTGATGATACAATAGACTAGAGTCTCATCGTTCTTTGGGCGTGTTCGGTGTTTACATAGTAATATCACACAATATTCTGTGGGCCTGGAGAAATCACTGAAAACGCTCTGAAAGGGCTGGCACTGGGAGCATCCGTCTTCCAAAAGTGGCTGGCACTGGGAGCATCCATCTTCCAAAAGTGGCTGGCACTCAATGAGTTAAGACCGGCGGCGAAGAAACATTTGCCTTTTTTGCATGTTTGAATCTGTTTTAGCCATATTTAGTGGAATATCTCATTTTAAACACACCAATGTTATTGTCTATTGATTGAATTGCTCTCATACTCAGGCCTGGCCTGGCCTGGCATGCAATTTTTTTTTTTTTTTTTTTTTTTTTTGGGATGGGGGCGTGGGCCCGGGGCGGGCGCACCCTCTGCCCCGGTGTACGCTCCGCTACTGACCAGTACCCTTAAAGATATACCGATACCATAGAGTGCTTCATTCAATACCCCTTTATTTTATTTTTTGCTGGCATCTCAGCATGCTGAAGTGCCAAGTCCATCACTGTGCTCAACTTCACCATCACTGACTGTATGGGTTGTAGCTGCTGCTGTAGTGGGCCAATAGCAAGTCACCTTAGATTGAGGAATGCTTGTGCTGATTGGCTGCGAGCAAAACCATACAGTGTTGTGTGTACAAAAAAAATCAAATGCAGTTATCATTTGACTGGACACATTTCAATACTACCTTAAAGGTAACGAGTACTGATACCAGACCCACCAGTGATGTAGTGATAGTGATGTAGTGATTGTCTGTGATTCCCTGTCTCATTGTTGACATTCACCAAATAAAGTCAATCAATCAATCAATCAGTTCCACCATTGGGTCAGTTCCATTCATTGCCAGTGCCGCCCTCTAGCGGTCAACATTGCAGTGTGACTAACGGACGGATGGACAGAGACGATCCATAGTCCCTCCCTGGCTCCCTTGGAGGACGAAAATGACAAAGTACAGAAAGAAAGAACTGGTGAAGGATGATCTGCTGCTGACCTCGCGACACGATACGATGGAGAAATACAAGTTCAGTGACGACAAAGACACAAATCTTTCTCCTGGCTCGCTAGAATGTGAACAATTTAAAAATGTCATCGTTACAAAGTGCAGATAAGAGAATTTGGATGGAGAGTGTGTGAAACAAGAATCTCACTTGTGATTCATTTGTCTTTCTAGTGGTCTTGTCTCATTGAATTTGGATATATCGTCCGCAGTCTTTACAAACAACAGTCGAGGTCTAAATGGTTTAAAGCGGTCTCGACTCATTATGGGGTTTAAAAGTGGAAGTTTCTTAACGTCTGCATCTTGACTTTGACATCCCTGGCGCATGTTTTGGATATTTACACCTGTTTATTCCATCATCACCTCCGCCAACAGGTTTGGCCAGGAGGCCATGTTTTTGCCCCTGTTTGTTTGTTTGTTTGTTTGTTTGTCTGTCTGCTTGTCCGCAGGATATCTCAAAAAGTTATGAACGGATTTGCACGAAACTTTGTAGGAAGGTTGGAGGAGGTTGGAGGACGTCAGTGGGCAGCAGACACTCCTGTCTCGGTGATTTTGGAGACTCATTACACAGATCTCCCATTCATTAACACTGCAAATGTCCCGCGCTCACTGAGTTACTTCACACACACTGGGTCTCAGTTATCAATATGTGCCTAGAATCCCTACTAAAACTATGACTAACTTGTCCACTGCCTGTCTATGCAATCTGATCCAATCTGTGTTTCACAATCCAATGTCGTCTTGCAAACTGACGTATGAGTGATCTAAAAAAACACAACGGTTATGAAGTAAAAAAGACCATTTAGGTAAATAATTTAATTTAAACATTTTGGGAGACAAGTTTCCCACACCTGATGCAGGCAATTACCCCGTTATCAATCAGAGTCCAACTGGAACATTGGATCCGCCCCAATCCACCCATAAATGGCCAATGCCAATTAGCACATGATGCATATAAATGAGCCTGATTATCAATTGAACTGGGAAATTGCATGAGGTTGTACACACAGTCACTGGATAGGTTGGTCCTTCTTTAGTCCAGTGTCCTTTAGGAGCCACCCCAACATATTGTGCCAAGCTGGAGGTAACACGGGGGCACGAACCTGCGACCATCGTGTTGATAGGCAGGGAATCTACCGCTACACTACCCGGACGCCCGATAACAACACGCATTTAGGAGACCAGAAGAGTACAAGCTCTTACTGGTAGAGCCTGGAGTGGGGTGTCTCTATTTAATATTGGAGGTCTCTGGTTAGTCCTTAGCAGGGATCCTACGCACAGTTTGATAAATGAGAGCCAGCGTCTGTTTCCCAGAGACCTCCTGCAAATCAATGCTCCTCGCCTGGGCTGGAAGAGAACGCAGCCCAGACGTGCTTTGCGAGACTCTCTGGGAAAAGTTGCTTTCTGGATTTCACCCACTGTCATCATCCAAGCTGAGACTGCAGAGCAGCTCAGAGAGGCGAGGCGAGGCGAGGGGAGTGGAAAGAAGTTTAAACCTACTTTTAAACTTTTAGAGGTTGCACTCGTCTAGGAAAGGTGAGTCCAAAGTAGAACTTTTGAGAGAGTTTTCCTTTCAGTGTTTGTTTTTAGTTTGAAAACTTGTCCAAATCATTTGTGACAGGTGAACTGAACAGAGATAATCGTATAGTTTGTGCAGGTTTTTATAGCGTGGCTGCACCTATATAGGGTGCTGAGGCGTCTATAAGAGGGTGTCTGTCTGTCTGTCTGTCTGTTTGCCTGTCTGTAATGGGCCTTTATACTGGGGAGTGAGGTTAACCAACCTACTCGCTAGTTGCTACCACTCGGGACTCATGAGGTCTCAGTCATTCGGTTACACACCTGTATAGGACAGTCTGTCTGTCTGTCTGTCTGTCTGTCTGTCTTTCTTGTCTGTCTGTCTGTCTGTCTGCCTGTCTGTCTGTCTGTCTGTCTGCAGGCGTTCAGGTTGGATCCAAACGGCGAAAACCACAGGTGAATACTGAAGCCAATAAGGAAGTGTCTGAAAGCTGCAGCTCCTCTAACGTCCGCTATAGGGTCTGCTCCAAAAAATATCTGGAGGTGACATGATCACCTCGACCGGCCGGTCATCCACCAAGCAGACAGTGGGGTGTGGAGTGGCCTGGGGTGGCATGGGCCACCCCTAGAATCTGATTGGCCACCCCAGGTGCCACCCCATATGATTCGCTCTCTGCACAGTCAGTAAACCAAGCTTCCGTGTATAGGCGCAATCCAGTCTTAAACCTGAGAGGCAGTAATGAGCCATAGTAGTGTCTAGCCTGCCGAAAGCCCCAGAGAAGAAGATCTTGATTTGAGGATTTGGCGCAGCTGAGCAGCAAACAACTTAACGCTAAACCAATGTTGTATGTGTGTGTGTGTGTGTGTGTGTGTGTGTGTGTGACGAAGTGAAGCGTCCTCTGTCTGATTCCTGGCGGCTACATGGACCAGGTGTGTTGATTCAGGAAGGTCTTTTTCTGGTACAAGGCATAAGTTATCAGAAGGTTAGTTTAGCCAATCTCTACTCTGCCTTCCCGGCGCGTCCCATGGAATGGTGAAGTAAAATAGAGTGAGACAATTTGTTACAGTATATCTGACATTTATTTCTGAGAATTAATTGACAACAGACATTGAATATAAAAAGCTCAATGCAATACACAGATCTGGGTCAACTCCTCTCCTGGTATCAATCGGCCATCAGAGATTGACCCTTGACCATAGCCACAGACCCTCTTAACACATTCACTGCCAACAACGTGTAAACACGTTTTCAGAATCCAGCTGTTGACTGCCAACAACGTGTTTACACGTTTAACTGTTTTTTCAGTGGTTTCCACTAGGTGAGGCCCATGGGCAATATGTGAATGTGGATCCGACCTCTCCCGCTGCCCCGGAAGTACTCTAACAAAGATTTCTATATAAGGAAGGCGGCATCCTTTGGTCGGCGTGGGTTTGAAGTAGGTAAGTTGAGACAGAGAGATACAGCATTATATAGCGATTTATACATAGCGAATTTAGCAATTTAGAGTCAGATTTAGAGCGATTTTGTTAGCGTAGTTGATTTAGTTTGTTAGTTGTTAGTACAGTAGTAGTGTTTAGTATAGTCTTTATAAAGACTTTGTTTAGATAGATAGTTAGCGGTAGTTACAGTTAGTGTTCATTGTAGTTAGCTTAGCACATTTAGCGTTAGCGTCAGTTCATTTTAGTATTTAGCCTTTATTCTAGTTCATTTTATTCTAGTTCAGTTTGATCGAGTTGGTAGCCGGTAGATTAGCCTTATTTCAGTTCAGTTTGATCTAGTCGTAGCAGTAGTTGTTTTATTTCAGTTTAGTTTAGTTAGTATTTTCAGTTTTAGTTTAGTTGGGAGTGGGTGGTGTTTGTGTTTGTGCCATGCCGGCCAAACGCAAGCGGTCTTCGGCGGCTGCACGCAAGCGATCGGCGGATCAGAGATCACTGCTGGATTTATTTTCCGTTCGTAACGAGCTTGTGCCGGAGACCGATTCCGAGGTCTCGGATGAGGAACGGGGTGAGCCCATGCATGTCGCCGCTGCGGCTGCTGGGCTGACTGAGTCGTCCGAGTCGAGCGACCTCACATCTTCTCCAGACGCGGAGGATTCTGAGGATGAATGGGCCCCGTCGAGGAGCGAAGCTCCACAGAGCAGCAGTGGTAAGACGATGTTTGAGATGACTTGTGTAACTGTAATTACTATGACTGTACAAAAGCCACCAGTCAGTCAATTCATTTTACTGAACAACAAGAGACACAACAATCAATAAGGCAGTATGTCTTATCACTATACTGCCTTATTGATTGTTGTCTCTTGTTGTTGTTTTTTTGCACTCAATGCCCTGTTATATTTGTACTATGTTGTAAACGGAGTTCACAGCACAAGAATTTCACACGTGATACTTGTACCATGGAGTGACAATACAAATCTTGAATCTTGATTTTCAGACTCTGAAGATGAGCCTGTAGTAGCCAGCTGTAGCGCTACAGCATCTGGTGCCACATCCTCTGGTGCCAGGAAAATGGGTAAGATCACTCTTCAGAATCAGGTTTATTTTCACATCACAGGTTCCAGCCAGAATTCCAGAAATTCTAGAACTCCAGAATTCAGTACCACACATATGAAAAACACTATTTTATGGTAATTATGTATTTCTATAATTTGCAGATGGAGCTGGAAGCGGGAAACGTCCCCAGCCTGCAGGTCCTGCTGAGTGGAGTGATGCTGACTGGGAGCCAACCCACATCCCATTCACCGCAGAACCGGGTCCTCATACTGGTGGTGCTCCTGCTCAACCAGTGGACTTTTTCCAGCTCTTCCTGGACGATGAGCTGCTCCAGGCCATTGCAGCACAAACTAATCTGTATGCACATCAGTGCATCAGTCAAGTGAGCGAGGCTCTGCCACATTCAAGGCTTGGGAGGTGGAAGGACACTGATGTGGCAGAAATCAAGAGCTTCTTGGGACTATACTTCCTCACTGGGATCGTGAAGAAGCCTGAACTGTCCATGTACTGGACCACAAATGAAGCGTCTGCTACCCCCTACTTCAACAAAACCATGTCTCGCAACCGCTTTCAACTGCTAACCAGATTCCTCCATTTCGCTAACAATTTTGATGTTGATGGTGCAGACAGGTTGTACAAGGTCCGGCCTGTATTGAATGACCTGTTAGCAAAGTTCAGAGCCATGTTCACACCAGGTCGTGACATCAGTATTGATGAGGGGATGCTCCTGTGGCGTGGGCGGTTGGCCTTCAAGGTGTACAACCCACAGAAACCCATAAAGTATGGGATAAAATCATACATTCTCTGTGACTCCCAGACAGGTTACTGCTACAGTATGAAGCCCTACTGTGGTGAGCGGTCCTCCCTAGGTGAGACGGTGGAGTTCCTCCTCGGGGACTTGGCAGGGCAGGGTTACCATTTATACATGGATAACTACTACAACTCTGTTGGAATGTGTGCACAGCTGCTGGAGTGTCAGACACATGTCTGTGGCACTCTGAGGAAGAACAGGGGTGAGCCACCTGCTACGAAGGTTACCAACCACACAGTGAAGATGGGGGAAACGGTCATGCGACACAATGGTGGCACCATGGTTCTGGCCTGGCGCGACAAGCGCATCGTGAAAATGGTTTCCACTATGCACGACGACACGATGGAGACGGTGCAGGTGAGGCAGAAAGGCAGCAGAGAGAGGGTCCCACACGCAAAACCCAAGTGCGTTGTGGACTACAACAAGTACATGAATGGGGTAGACAGATTGGACCAGAACATTGCCTACTATCCCTTTGCCAGGAAGACATCCAGGTGGCCATTCAAGTTTGTGATGTACTTGTTTCAGATGTCTTTTTATAACGCCTTTGTTCTGTACAAAGCTAAACGCCCACAGAGAAAGTGTAAAACTTTGATGGCTTTCATCCTGAGTGTTGTCACTGCATGGACCACACCTGTGGTGGAGAGGAGGGGGGTGGGGGAGGAGGTGGGGGGTGGCGGGGAGGAGGTGGGGGGTGGGGGGGAGGAGGTGGGGGGTGGGGGGGAGGGCAGCAGTGACCAACCTGCAACCATGCCCCGGGCACCATACCTGGACCCTCCAAGCAGGCTGGATGTCGATCTAGCAGGCCATGTAATGGCCATGTATCCAGCCACACGCAAACAAGCTCACCCAGCAAGGAAGTGTAGGGTTTGTATAAAGAATAAGGTTAGAAGCGAGACACGCTACTTTTGTGTTATATGTAAGGTCTCATTACACAGGGCTAGCTGCTATGAGGTGTACCACTCAGACAAGTAGGCATGGGTCGTAAAAAAAAAAAAAAAACCTGCCAGGGAGGTTTTGTCTTTGATGCTCTTTGTTTGATTGTTTGCTAGCTAGCAGGAATACATAAAAGCACCTGCCGATTTTCATGTAACTTTGTGGATGGGTGTAACATGGGCCAAGGAAGTACCCATTACATTTTGGAGCGGTTCTGGATTCGGTGTACGAGCCCAAACCGGTTTGATCACAAACCGAAAAAAACATAAAAAAAAAAAAACATGTAAAAAAAAAAAAAAGCTGAGTGACCTGTGGTCTGCTGTTGTTTTGTATTTATTTTGACATTTATTTATTTTATTATGGTATTATTCCTCCATTATTGAAAACAACTATTGTTCAGATGTCTGATGTCTCACTGATGGCAAAAATAAATGGTTAAAGTGACTTTTCTGCCTGTTTGATTGAATTTCACAAAACTGCGATTATCTCAGCATTCTGCCTCAGACCCTGAAACCATGCTGTACTCAACGGCTAATATCTACATAACTACTAACTCTACAAACTAACTCTTTTAGACAGAGAAAGTACACATTCTATTAGTACTTTTGAGATATTGTATGTTCACCAAGTCCAAGCAGAAAAGAATCCTCT
The DNA here is from genome assembly GCF_964638095.1 of Poromitra crassiceps. Lineage (NCBI taxonomy): Eukaryota > Metazoa > Chordata > Actinopteri > Beryciformes > Melamphaidae > Poromitra > Poromitra crassiceps. The sequence goes on from NC_139643.1 coordinate 12,628,144, forward strand.
GCTCTTGTAAAATGAGCCAGAATCCTCAAAAAACGGCTTGGCAAAAGCTACCTACAGCAAAAAAAAACGGCTGGCAGTCAATGTGTTAATAAGCAATTACAAAAGTGGGTGGTCCTCTGTCTTCTGAAGATGATTTCCCGTCAGTCAACTTCTCCTTTCCTATTTTTCCAGTTGGGGAGGGCTGGTGTTCTCCGGAACTGGAAGCTTTCACTTCCAGATGTGACACTGCCTCTTCAATCAGGAACTGGAGACTTACACTTTCAGATGTGACATGTTTACCTTAACACGAGAATCATGTGATTTTGGTGACCTTAATTTTAGAGAATTGATCAGATACATTTGAGAGAATCTGGGGATTTTCGATGGAACACTGCAAGGAAAGAGGAAGTTTGACGACAGACAGGAGGGTTTCAGATATACATTTGACTCAACTTTACTATAGAAACGGATGTTTTCGTCTGGAGATTGGAATAAACAGGGAACAGAACTCATAGTTTCATTTTTAGACAGCATACCCACCAGAGCCCCGTACACACACACGCATGGACACACACAGACACACGCATGCACACACAGGGCCGGGCAACATTATCCTACATATCAATACTGGGTATCATAACATTAGGATATGGCACAAGCGCTGTCCCTCCATAGTATTTCCACATCAGTGTTCTGCTATTTATTTATTGTGGCATGCGTGAGTAGACTCTTTGATACACATGACATAGCTACTGTGCCAGTGGTTTAAAGAAAGACAACATACATTACCTGCCAACAAACACGGAGATTTTCACTTTGAAATTAAGCACCCTCGCTAAAAAAAATATGACATGTTACGGTAGACTTGAAACTTCACCCTGTCTTTAAAACTAAGCCTGCTACTAACAGGGTAAATGGACAATACACCTGTGTGCTAGGCTACGTGATAATGTGGTGCAGCAGGTGTGTTTTCATCTCAGCTTGCTAGTTGCTAACATGAGCAAACCTGTGTGCCAGTCATTGTTTGGTTGTCAATGCTAATGCTAGCTAGGTAAATCTGTCTTGTGTAACTTTGTAGGCCTGATGTGAGCATGTCAAATGTATCCATGCATGCACAAGGAAATCTATTGTGCAAGAGATATATAAAAGTGGCATACAGTATGTATTCATGTGACTATTACAGTATGAAAAGAAATCAGAACATTGAGGATTTCTTCTCCATCAAAACAAAGAAATTAAAAACTGCACAGCAGGACAGAGCAGCCAGCAGCACTGCTACCAGTCAGTTACAGTCAGAGCTGCAGGAGAGAGCAGCAACAAGCTCTCCTCCTTGTCAGTCAGATGAGTCAAGCCAGCAGTTTGACAGCAGGAGCCCCCAGCTGTATGTGTGCATATGTATATACTGTAAAATCCTAATAGTTCCAGATTTATCTTTAGTAACCTGAACAGGTATCTTGATATTGCCTTGATGTCAATGGAATTGTGGTTAATTGCCAGACATTGCAACTAAAGTTGAAACTTGTCAATTATGTGTGTAGAACTGGGAAGCTTTATATTACATTTGTATGGTGCTACTCTGTGTGATTGATGGGTCTATTTCTCTTAAATTATGCTTTAAACACAGGAACGTAAGACACTGTAATGTTACTAATTAAAGTAGATATATGTAGTCTAGTTGGGACGAACATGGTAAATTAACGCTATAGAGGGTATGCATGTGATGTCACAGAGGCAGAAGTCACTGTGGGGTCATGCCCACTGAGTCACAGCAAGACTGAGCTTGAATGCAGTAATCAGCCTAGATAACTAACACCTGCTGCTCAGGGAGGAACTTGACACTCGTTTTGACACTCATTCCTGATTGAGGGGGCGTGTTCCAGTGGGTATGCATCTATGCAATCTGATCCAATCTGTGTTTCACAATCCAATGTCGTCTTGCAAACTGACGTATGAGTGATCTAAAAAAACACAACGGTTATGTAGTAAAAAAGACCATTTAGGTAAATAATTTAATTTAAACATTTTGGGAGACAAGTTTCCCACACCTGATGCAGGCAATTACCCCGTTATCAATCAGAGTCCAACTGGAACATTGGATCCGCCCCAATCCACCCATAAATGGCCAATGCCAATTAGCACATGATGCATATAAATGAGCCTGATTATCAATTGAACTGGGAAATTGCATGAGGTTGTGCACACAGTCACTGGATAGGTTGGTCCTTCTTTACTCCAGTGTCCTTTAGGAGCCACCCCAACATATTGTGCCAAGCTGGAGGTAACACGGGGGCACGAACCTGCGACCATCGTGTTGATAGGCAGGGAATCTACCGCTACACTACCCGGACGCCCGATAACAACACGCATTTAGGAGACCAGAAGAGTACAAGCTCTTACTGGTAGAGCCTGGAGTGGGGTGTCTCTATTTAATATTGGAGGTCTCTGGTTAGTCCTTAGCAGGGATCCTATGCACAGTTTGATAAATGAGAGCCAGCGTCTGTTTCCCAGAGGCCTCCTGCAAATCAATGCTCCTCGCCTGGGCTGGAAGAGAACGCAGCCCAGACGTGCTTTGCGAGACTCTCTGGGAAAAGTTGCTTTCTGGATTTCACCCACTGTCATCATCCAAGCTGAGACTGCAGAGCAGCTCAGAGAGGCGAGGCGAGGCGAGGGGAGTGGAAAGAAGTTTAAACCTACTTTTAAACTTTTAGAGGTTGCACTCGTCTAGGAAAGGTGAGTCCAAAGTAGAACTTTTGGTTTGAGAGTTTTCCTTTCAGTGTTTGTTTTTAGTTTGAAAACTTGTCCAAATCATTCGTGACAGGTGAACTGAACAGAGATAATCGTATAGTTTGTGCAGGTTTTTATAGCGTGGCTGCACCTATATAGGGTGCTGAGGCGTCTATAAGAGGGTGTCTGTCTGTCTGTCTGTCTGTCTGTCTGTCTGTCTGTTTGCCTGTCTGTAATGGGCCTTTATACTGGGGAGTGAGGTTAACCAACCTACTCGCTAGTTGCTACCACTCGGGACTCATGAGGTCTCAGTCATTCGGTTACACACCTGTATAGGACAGTCTGTCTGTCTGTCTGTCTGTCTGTCTTTCTTGTCTGTCTGTCTGTCTGTCTGTCTGTCTGTCTGCCTGTCTGTCTGTCTGTCTGTCTGTCTGTCTGCAGGCGTTCAGGTTGGATCCAAACGGCGAAAACCACAGGTGAATACTGAAGCCAATAAGGAAGTGTCTGAAAGCTGCAGCTCCTCTAACGTCTGCTATAGGGTCTGCTCCAAAAAATATCTGGAGGTGACATGATCACCTCGACCGGCCGGTCATCCACCAAGCAGACAGTGGGGTGTCTAGGGAGTGGCCTGGGGTGGCATGGGCCACCCCTAGAATCTGATTGGCCACCCCAGGTGCCACCCCATATGATTGGCTCTCTGCACAGTCAGTAAACCAAGCTTCCGTGTATAGGCGCAATCCAGTCTTAAACCTGAGAGGCAGTAATGAGCCATAGTAGTGTCTAGCCTGCCGAAAGCCCCAGAGAAGAAGATCTTGATTTGAGGATTTGGCGCAGCTGAGCAGCAAACAACTTAACGCTAAACCAATGTTGTGTGTGTGTGTGTGTGTGTGTGTGTGTGTGTGTGTGTGTGTGACGAAGTGAAGCGTCCTCTGTCTGATTCCTGGCGGCTACATGGACCAGGTGTGTTGATTCAGGAAGGTCTTTTTCTGGTACAAGGCATAAGTTATCAGAAGGTTAGTTTAGCCAATCTCTACTCTGCCTTCCCGGCGCGTCCCATGGAATGGTGAAGTAAAATAGAGTGAGACAATTTGTTACAGTATATCTGACATTTATTTCTGAGAATTAATTGACAACAGACATTGAATATAAAAAGCTCAATACAATACACAGATCTGGGTCAACTCCTCTCCTGGTATCAATCGGCCATCAGAGATTGACCCTTGACCATAGCCACAGACCCTCTTAATAAGCAATTACAAAAGTGGGTGGTCCTCTGTCTTCTGAAGATGATTTCCCGTCAGTCAACTTCTCCTTTCCTATTTTTCCAGTTGGGGAGGGCTGGTGTTCTCCGGAACTGGAAGCTTTCACTTCCAGATGTGACACTGCCTCTTCAATCAGGAACTGGAGACTTACACTTTCAGATGTGACATGTTTACCTTAACACGAGAATCATGTGATTTTGGTGACCTTAATTTTAGAGAATTGATCAGATACATTTGAGAGAATCTGGGGATTTTCGATGGAACACTGCAAGGAAAGAGGAAGTTTGACGACACAGACAGGAGGGTTTCAGATATACATTTGACTCAACTTTACTATAGAAACGGATGTTTTCGTCTGGAGATTGGAATAAACAGGGAACAGAACTCATAGTTTCATTTTTAGACAGCATACCCACCAGAGCCCCGTACACACACACGCACGGACACACACAGACACACGCACGCACACACAGGGCCGGGCAACATTATCCTACATATCAATACTGGGTATCATAACATTAGGATATGGCACAAGCGCTGTCCCTCCATGGTATATTTCCACATCAGTGTTCTATATGCTATTTATTTATTGTGGCATGCATGAGTAGACTCTTTGATACACATGACATAGCTACTGTGCCAGTGGTTTAAAGAAAGACAACATACATTACCTGCCAACAAACACGGAGATTTTCACTTTGAAATTAAGCACCCTCACTAAAAAAAATATGACATGTTACGGTAGACTTGAAACTTCACCCTGTCTTTAAAACTAAGCCTGCTACTAACAGGGTAAATGGACAATACACCTGTGTGCTAGGCTACGTGATAATGTGGTGCAGCAGGTGTGTTTTCATCTCAGCTTGCTAGTTGCTAACATGAGCAAACCTGTGTGCCAGTCATTGTTTGGTTGTCAATGCTAATGCTAGCTAGGTAAATCTGTCTTGTGTAACTTTGTAGGCCTGCTGTGAGCATGTCAAATGTATCCATGCATGCACAAGGAAATCTATTGTGCAAGAGATATATAAAAGTGGCATACAGTATGTATTCATGTGACTATTACAGTATGAAAAGAAATCAGAACATTGAGGATTTCTTCTCCATCAAAACAAAGAAATTAAAAACTGCACAGCAGGACAGAGCAGCCAGCAGCACTGCTACCAGTCAGTTACAGTCAGAGCTGCAGGAGAGAGCAGCAACAAGCTCTCCTCCTTGTCAGTCAGATGAGTCAAGCCAGCAGCTTGACAGCAGGACCCCCCAGCTGTATGTGTGCGTATGTATATACTGTAAAATCCTAATAGTTCCAGATTTATCTTTAGTAACCTAAACAGTTATCTTGATATTGCCTTGATGTCAATGGAATTGTGGTTAATTGCCAGACATTGCAAGTAAAGTTGAAACTTGTCAATTATGTGTGTACAACTGGGAAGCTTTATATTACATTTGTATGGTGCTACTCTGTGTGATTGATGGGTCTATTTCTCTTAAATTATGCTTTAAACACAGGAACGTAAGACACTGTAATGTTACTAATTAAAGTAGATATGTAGTCTAGTTGGGACGAACATGGTAAATTAACGCTATAGAGGGTATGCATGTGATGTCACAGAGGCAGAAGTCACTGTGGGGTCACGCCCACTGAGTCACAGCAAGACTGAGCTTGAATGCAGTAATCAGCCTAGATAACTGACACCTGCTGCTCAGGGAGGAACTTGACACTCGTTTTGACACTCATTCCTGATTGAGGGGGCGTGTTCCAGTGGGTATGCATACCCTCTATTCTGACGTGTGCCGTGTGCGTGCACAGTGCGAGCGAGTGCGTGTGTTTTTTTGGCTAAAAGTCCAAAAAACGTCAAATTTTCTTCGGCACCGCCCTTGCGGGTGGCGCCGTGGTCACCCCTTCGTAAGTCTGTGCCCCACTTGTGCCACCCTGGTAAAAAAAAGTCTGGACACGCCACTGCAAGCAGAGACACACACAGCTAACTGAATGTAGCAAAGGATGATGCTGCCTCTTAACAGAGTGAGAGTCAATGTTTCCTGTAACGTTTAACACGCAGAGAAATGAATGTGTAAGTGTGCTGAGAGTGACGGGCTGTTAAAGAAGCTTCCCTCACGCTGCCTGTGGAGCTGTCTGTCTGCAGATACATCTCTCATGTTTTATGGACGCTGCACGGGGACCAATGAGAGCGCAGCGCGGGGAACATCTGCTTCCAATTAGCCGGCAGCTCCACAACCAGCAAGGGCCAATATGACTTCATGGTAATTAGGATGAAGTGTGTGTGTGTGCGTGTGTGTGTGTGTGTGTGTGTGTGTGTGTGTGTGTGTGTGTGTGCGTGCAGGTGTGTATGTGTGTAGTGTGCATTTTTGTGTGCATAAGCATGTGCATGTGTGTGTGTATTTGTTTGGTTGCACGTGTATGCGTGAGTGTGCAGGTGTGTAGGTGTGTGTGGACGCAAGGTACCATAAACACATGCATTCATGTGTGTGTGTGTGTGTGTGTGTGAGCGGCCTGACAGTGTTTCCTGTCAGCATGTCAGCTGTTATGTGAGCTGTTTTCCAGGGAGCCGTGTGTGCGTGTGTGCGTGTGCGTGCGTGCGTGTGTGCGTGCGTGCGTGTGTGTGTGTGTGTGTGTGTGTCAGTGGCTGCATTTAACAGGTTGCTCCAGTAATCTGGTTGTGGGTTTTATTTTTTATTTTTATTTAGCATTTATTTATACAGGGGAGATCTCTTGAGAGCAAGCTCTCATTTGCAAGAGTGCCCTGTGTACAGAAAACATATACAAAGAGGTTACAAGTTTACAGACATATAGAACAAGTGAAAATATTTCATGTAAAACACGAACACTCCTCGTGTAGGGCGCTCTCTAGGAGCATTCTGAAAGAATTAAGAGGGATCAATCGCTCCAATTTTAAATGGTCCTGGAGCTCATTCCATTTGTTAGGAGCATAAAAAGAAAAAGCAGTCTTTCCCTGCTCAGTCCTCACGCGTGGCACAGACAGTCTGACATAAGACCGCGAGCGTGTTTGATAACTTATACTGTTATGAGTGATAGTTGAGGACAGATAAAGTGGCAGCTTCCCAATCAAAGCTTTATAAATAAACAAAAGACAATGTTGCTCTCTGCGAACCGTCAGGGAGGGCCAGCCCACATTTTCATATAATATACAGTGATGTGTAAGAAAACGGTCACCTGTTATGAAACGCAGAGCATTATGATACACAGCATCAAGCTGCTTCAAAATGGTGGGTGAGGCATGCATATATATAACATCTCCATAATCAAAAACAGATAGAATTAACGATTGAACAATAGATTTTCGAGAATAAAAAGAGAAGCAGGATTTGTTCCTGTACAGGAAGCCAATCTTCCTCCTCAATTTCTTGGTAAGGTGTTCAACATGTGAGTGGAAGGAAAGTTTAGTGTCCAGCCAGATACCAAGGTACTTGTATGAGTCCACACATTCAATTTCCTCACCCTGAAGTGTGCGTATACCAAGGTTGTTGTAAGTAGATCTAGAGAACATGATCCACTTGGTTTTATTTGAATTCAGGACTAATTTTAGTTTGAAAAGGGACCGTTGAAAGGCATCAAAGGCGACCTGCAGACTTGTAGCGGCTTGCGCTGGAGTGGCCCCGAAGCAATATAAAATTGTGTCGTCTGCGTAAAAGTGGACGTTACTGAGCCCAGAGGGGAAAAAAATGTTATTAATGTAAAGAGTAAATAAAATTGGACCGGAAATGGACCCTTGAGGCACGCCCTTACCGATCAACAGAGGGCTGGATTTGATGTTGCCAGCGACAACGGATTGTTTTCTCCCGGTTAGGTAGTTGGCGTACCACCTGACTGAGGGATCATCCAGACCAATGTCGGACAGTTTACACAGCAAAATGTTGTGATCTACAGTGTCAAAGGCTTTGGATAGGTCTACGAAGAGAGCTGCACAATGCTGCCGATTGTCGAGACCATTTAGAATGTTATTTATTACAAGAGAAGTGGCTGTGACAGTACTGTGTTTGGGTCTAAATCCTGATTGGTGGGATTGGAGGATATTATAAGTGTCTAAAAAAGCCCTTAGTTGCTCGTTCACTAGTGTTTCAAGCACCTTGGCTAAGCAGCACAGTTTTGAAATAGGACGATAGTTATTTAGTTCGTTCGGATCGCCGCCTTTGAAGAGGGGCGTAACCAGAGCTGTCTTCCATATAGATGGAATCTCACCAGAGATAAATGTCAAATTAAATATGTGGGCTATCGGTGCGGCAACCAGGTGGGCACTAAGTTGTAAGAGAAATGGTGCAAGATCATCTTCCCCTTTGGACTTCTTTGTATTTAGTTTTAAGAGCGCCTCAAGGACTTCGTGATCGCTTACAGGTCTAAATGAAAAGCGGTTGGCGAAAGGGGAAGGGTCTGAAGAGCCCTCAGCTGAGGGATCAGCAGAGGCATCATGAGTGTGACCTGAGGGAACTGTACTAGCAGAGAGCTTCTCAAATAGATACCCGGCAGAGGCAAAATGCTGGTTAAAAGCATCACACATCTCTACTTTATTGGAGATTATATTATTCTCACAATTAATCTGAGGGGGAAGAGCAGAGGAAGTTGAAGATTTCAGTGATTTTACAGTTTTCCAGAAGCTGGCTGTATTACCTTGAGTGTTCGTAGGAGAGGTTAAATAATAATCAGATTTGGCTTTTCTGATTAAGCTGATGCATTTGTTTCTTGTTTTCCTAAAGTGTAACCAATCTACAGGATTACCAGATGATCTGGCATGTGACCAGACGGAGTCTCTGGTTCGCAGGGCAGATTTGATGTCCTCTGAGAACCAGGGACTAGAACGATTTTTTATTCTAAGGTTTTTGTAAGGGGCATGTTTGTCTGTGATTAAATTAAAAACACTAGAGAAATAGTCTAAAGCTAGCTCAGGATCAGGGACTGAGCATAATCTCTCTAGGTCCGAATGAAATAAATCGTGCAAAAACCCCTGATCCGAGAAATTCTTAAAATTGCGTTTTCTAATAAAATTACCTTTAGATTTGAGAGCTCTGGTCAGTCTGATGCAGGCTGTGGGACAGTGATCGCTAATGCCTTGTGCAAAAACCCCACTCTGAGGGTATTTAAGGGGTCTGTTGGTTAAGACAATGTCTATCAGAGTGGATTTAGATGGGGTTTTTACGTTTGGCCTAGTGGGATGGAGAATGAGCTGGGATAGGTCTAGTTCTAGACAAAGATGTTTTAGATTAGTAGATGCCTCTGAGAGCCAATCCAGGTTCAGGTCACCTAGCACTATTAGTTCAGTTGAGATAAATTTTGACAGCACTTTCCCAAGATCGTCAAGAGCCGATTTCGGCGCAGAGGGTGGGCGATAGATGCCTAAGACTACAATATGAATATCGCCTCCTATACAGATGTCTAAGGCAATGTAATCAAGGCATTTTGGAATAGAGGAGGCTGCTAGGACCTGTGTGACTAAATGATCTCGAACAAAAATCACAACACCCCCTCCTTTAGCCTTTCTGTCCATTCTAAAAAGGTTAAACCCATTTATGGTGATATCTGAATCTGGAATTCTACTAGAGAGCCAGGATTCTGAAATAACAAAAACATCGGGGGAAGCGTCGTTAATTAATACATTAATGAATGAAGGGTTGACAGATGAGTCACTGATTGACAGAATGTAAACACAGCAGATCCTAAATCAGTTATGAGGAACATTTCACCCCAAAATCCCTTCTGTGTCACAAACTATTGGTCTGCTATTGGTCCACGGTCGCCAAGCTGTGTGATCACTGGACAGGCGACCTGTCAATCATGCCCAAAACATAGTCTACTTTATGGTCTATTTGTCTCTAAATGGGACCATAATTTACTAAATGAACTTCATGCTGTATGAAGAAGATTTGAAACTAGCGATTGACACCATAAACTCGTTAATAAAGTGTTTATGAGGTCATAGATCAAGTGAGAAATAGGGTAATTTCCCCATTGACTTATCTACAATCGGACACCTTTTGGCAGCCCCCTGCAGGCCATTTGAAAGAATGCAGGTGGCACTTTCCCACTGGCTTCACTTTTCAGCCGTGGAGGTTACCCCTTGAGGAAAGCCAAACACACAGAAAGAAAAAAAATGCATAGCGTTTCTCCAAACCACTCATGCAGAGAATCCAAGTGTCTTGTTGCCAAACAATAAAACGGTGGCTCCAGAAGTCTAATATCAGTCCAACTTACTATACTGCTGCAGGAGCTGTTTGGAGACATTTCATACACACTTGATGCTTTTTTGCCTGAGCTGTAAAAATAAAATTACCCTGTTATCTTCAACACTTCAACCCCTCTCCTCCGCTTGGACTTAAAGACCTCTTTGAGGTCATTTTTTTTGAGTCACAGACAGTGAACACTTGGATTCTGCTGCACGAGCTGGTTGGATGTGATGGACAATATATATATATATATTTAGAACACGGCTCTCTTGAATACTCGATTCTGATTGGTCAATCAACAATATTCACCGGTCATTATTTCTCGACAACCGACCGCTGCTCTGCCACACCTGGATTAATCAGTTGATAAGAGCTTTTTGTCAGCAAGACACTAATTAGGCCAACCAGTTGCAGCTGTGGTGTCTTGTGTGCCAATTACGAATGAAACCGCTTTGTAGTTGAAAACGCTATTAAAAAATCTATTTGAATAATTATTTTTGTCAGATTATTGAATGATTTAGTTGTAGGCCTTGTTCTAAGCGGGATAATGTATATTGAGGCGGTGATTACTGGGAAATAATGACCTTCAGGTGAACGATTAAGCCCTCCGCTGGCGCGTCGGGCTCAATCCACCTGTCGGTCATTATTTCCCCCGTAATCACCGCCTCAATATACATTATCCCTTACATATATATATATATATATATATATATTCTTTTTTGTTTATATCTTTATATCTTTATTTATTTATTTATTTATTTATTTATAGCTGGAGTAGCACCATCGACACAGCAGCAGGACTTTATACTGCTGACTATTAGGATCATATTTCTGACGGGGTGGGGGGGGGCACCATGGTAACTGTTAATTCAGTACAACAGGGCGTCAAGGTTTATAGAGACAATAAAGCAACAGTTCACGCAAAAATGTAAATTCTCTCATCATCTCCTCCCTCGTCATGCCAGTGTAAGCACAGGTGAAGTTAGTCCATATAACGCACAGGGAGGTTGCCGGCACAACTCCATAGCAGCCTTCTCCAAAACAGCTGAAATCAATTACGATTCATTAGTCAACGCTTCGATTCGATTCGATTCCACGATGCATCACGATGCATCTCGATACAGCTCCAACAGTATTGCAGCTCCAAGTATCACATCCTCAATTTTCTGTACTATTACTGCACATGGCTACTTTTTCATCAATTAATACAAGCAGTCAGATAAATATCAAGTCCCTTTTTTACTTTAAAGTGCTTTAAAATCTGAATGCCAACAGAAATTTAAACCTAAACGATTCAACGATTCATCTGTCAACGATTCGATTCGATTCACACGTCCGCATCGCGATGCATCGATTATACGACTAATTTTGACACCCCGAATATTATTTCGAGCAGTGGTCCCCAACTTTTTTTTATCCTACATTTATACCCCTTGAGCTGTTTTGTCATAGTACCCCACTCATGCATGTTCTTTGCGCCTTCACCTGTGTTCACACCAGCATGAGTGGGAGGAGCTACTTCACCTGTGTTTACACTGGCATGAGGCGGAGAAGATGGTGACAGAAGTTTCATTTTTTTTTGAACTATTCCTTCAGTCTGAATGAAAACTCCCTTCCCCCTGACATTCGAAATCCAGTCCCTTACAACGGACCTTTCTAGAGAAAATGGGAATTTCACAGTTTTTTCCCAGGGTCAGAAACAAATAAATGCCTTCAGACAGACATGTTTCATGCATTTGGTGTAGTCTGAAGTATGTCAAACAGCATCAGGCTATCTTTGCAAGGGGAGGAACCTTTTTCCAAGCTCTTTCTGGGGGGAGGCCCGCAGTCTCAGAATTTGAAAACCCCTGCCTTACAGTTTTTCAATCCTGCCTCAAAACCCATCTCTTCTCCACCACCCTCGATGCCTGTCTGTGTCATGTTGTGTCCACTATTTCACTAACGTCGCCCCCTTAGTGTTTAGTGTTTGCCGTACAGCATCTTTGAGTTCTTGAAAAGCGTTATATAAGTTCCATGTATTATTATTATTATGATTATGATTATGATTATGATTATGATCATGATTATGATGATGATGATGATGATGATTATTATTATAATTAAAAAGACCTTAACATGGAGTCTGAGCAGTAGCTGGGTCTGGTATATAATGGTAGCTGGTGACTGGGAGTACACTCCATCAGTAGTGATGGAAGGTCGCTCGTCACCCGTGTGTTGTCAAAACAGTCTGCCAGTCGACCACGAGGATCTGCCTGGTGTTTCCTCTCTCTCTCTCTCTCTCTCTCTCTCTCTCTCTCTCTCTCTCTCTCTCTCTCTCTCTCTCCTGTGACTCTCAGTCACTCTCGGCCCTGCTGACGCCGACACATCACCAAACAGCTAAAATTAACCGGGCTTCTGTCACTTACGGTCCCTGTGACCTGCAGTAACCGGCCACATGATGCACCTCACGCTGATCACCGCAGCACTGGAAAGACTAAAGACACAACACATACTGATGATGACTGTGTCACAGGAGAAGTCACGGCTTTCAAGATATCATTGGTCATTTTTGAGATAGGCTATTTCATGTGTTGCTGAGCCATGACCTGGCCTGTTGATTAACCACACTGTTCACCATTTTATTTTATTTTATTTTATTTATTTTTCTTAAAAAAAAAAGCTGTTGCTAAAAACGGGTGATGACAGTCATAAGTCATGTCATGACTGATAAAATACTACTACTACTAATAATAATAATAGTAATAATAATAATAAGTAATACTGATATAAATAGCTAACATTAGCCGCTGGTGTTAGTTAGCTGTTACCTTCTTTAGCTAACAGCTAATGCAGGGGCGGTTTTAGCATCAGAGCTTTGGGTGGGCTCAGCCCACCCAAAGGTCATGGACCACTGAACCCCTAGGGGGGTCCGGGGGCATGCCCCCCCGGAAGAAAATTTTGTACAGTTTCAAGTAAAAATGGATCAAACTGGCGCACTTTGAGATCAAAATGAAGAGACTAGATCTATGAAGAACTACACACATCAATATCTTCTTTACCGTTCTGTGGTTTTACAGCAATGAAAAAATAATTGTTTCCCTATATATACTATATATATTCTGCATACAGGTTACTATATGGTAGAATTATGCTTGCATAAATAATACCAAAATCACTTCAGGGGAGTTTCAAGTAAAGTAACATTTTGCTTTGTAGGCAAAACAAAAGTAAAATTAAATCAAAAGGGAACTTCCTAACTTATTGGCTGGAATAATATTCCGACAAGATAATAATATACTGTAAGCACTAAAGCAGGAGTTTGCAGTCAACTAGTTGAAATTAATATGTGGCAGTATCTGTGGGGGTCAAAATCTATGTAGGGTGTACCACCACAAATAGATCAGTGTATGGGAAACACTGACTATTAAATTGTGTGACTAGAAAGACACCAATAAATCTGAGAAAATGTACTTTAATTTTGAACAACAGCACTACAACGGTGGCATTACAAATGGTATTATGAAATTATTGTGTGAAAAAACAAGAATGCCACTTTTTCATGAACTTTAAGCAGAAAATTAAAAAATAGTTTTAAAGCAAAAATAAATAATAAATAAAGATCATTTTAACATTGGCTCAACCAGCCCATCTTACTGACCACCAGGGGTCCTGGTCCTTAATCCCTTTTTATTACTCCCATGCCACTGGTACTGTACACAAACAAGGCTGTTTAAATATCTGCCTTGCACTCCCTTAGAGCAGGGGTGTCAGACTCATATTAGGTAGAGGGCCGGATTTGTTCAACTGAGACCTCATGGGGGCCAGATTTTTTTTTTACTAAAATCAATTCGACTCATTTACCCATTTACTTCACAAAAGAAATACTGCTCTTTCCATTTCTCTTGAAACTGCCTGCATTCCGTGTCAACCTTTCTCTTTTTCGACAGCATCTTGTTCAGGGGCGGACTGGGATCATAATTCAGGCCGGGCATTAGATACCAAGCAGGCCAGGCCGATACGGGCCGACGCGCGTGCCGGCGTCAGAAAAATTTGGGCCGTTTAAAGCTCAATTTGGGCCGTTTGAAGCCAGATGTGGGCCGTTTGAAGCCCAATTTGGGTCGTTTAAAGCCCAATTTGGGCCGTTTGAAGCCCAATTTGGGCCAAGTCCAATTTTACAATGAGATGCACCCACTTTAATCCTGAATAAAGTAATAAAACCACTAGTAAACCAGTAGGCGGCGCCTGGCCTGCTGTTCAGTGAGTGGCCTGACTGCGGGCACATTTTTTTTTTTTTTTTTTTTTTTGCAGGCCAGGCCAGGCCACCGGGCATTTGCCCGACGTGCCCGATTATGCAGTCCGCGCCTGATCTTGTTGATTATTTTGTTTTTTGGTAGGTAGCTGAATGCGCGATTCAATTCCAGCGTGGCATCATGGCGGCTTTGTTTACACCTGATGACCTACTGACATACTTCCTTGTAGTGCAGGTTAATTAACTTATGAATGAACTCTTAGCTTGCTTATTAGCCACACGTAGTTCATGATAATGGGGTGCGAATTTAATAATAATAATAATATATATATATATTTTTTAATATTCCAAAACATCTCGCGGGCCGGATGAAACCTGCCCGTGGGCCGGATCCGGCCCGCGGGCCGTATCTCTGACATCCCTGCCTTAGAGGGAAATAACAAGCCTGTAAGAACTTTTATTGAGATACTGAACTAACATCACAGCAAGACATAAGTGATGCCATGCATGTTAAGCTATCGTCATCATCACATCAGACAGGCTGTGTAAAGCAGCCACTTGCGATTCTGAAGGGCTTAATTTCATTCAGATAACAAGGGACCCGTTTGAAAATGTTTGTCACTTATGCCCATATGTTTCTCAAAAAACATCACATCCATTTACACCCGCTTACTGCGAGCTAGCATGACATGGCTGGCTGGTGCCATGGTAGCCTAGCTACCTTCCTCCAGTCCACCTGTTTGTCTGGCAGGCATAGCGACAAGTTATTTTGTTTAGCCTACGACAACGTTACGTGCTAATTTGCATATCAATATGCGCTAATTAAGTAACTACTAATGACTCTGACTGCTCAATGCTCACCTCAGTTTCATTGATCATGAGTGGGGAGAACGATTGTGTGGACTGTGGAGGACCACTTCGCTGCTGTACTGTGTGTGACCTGTGTGAAGTGATGTGGGATTAGGCAGATAGATGGAGGAGGGAGCGCCTGCGCAGCCGCGGTTCTAGAAACTTTTCGGGTGGGCTGAACCCCCCTAAATTTTTGTCTCAGCCCACCCTAAGAACATAGAGGGGGGGGGGGGGGGAACATGCACACAGCGCATTGAGTGTAGTCAGAAACTGCTACTAATGACCACCATGGATTTGGAGAGGGATTAAAAAAAAAAAAAAAAAAAAAAAAAATTGCCTCTATTTTTTTGGGTGGGCTGAGACTATTTTTGGGTGGGCTAAAGCCCACCCAAAAACGGCCTAGAACCGCCCCTGAGCTAATGTAGCCTACGTATCTGTTAACGAGTTTGAGTCACACTCTTTTCAGAAAGTCCATCAGCTTTGATATCTGTTGGCCGGTTTGTTGATAATAGACTGTAGCAATATGGTGGCTTCTAAACCAACATGTTTCTTTCCTTTTTGTCTGTATTGTCATGTAAAATAGTTTTTATATGAATTACACAACATTTTTAGTCCATATTTTCACATTTTGGTGTTGTTTTGTCTTTTTAAAATATATCTCAACACAATAAATGCATTCCTCTCTCGATTGGCTATTTCTCATAAGAGATTTATAGAGTTTGGAATCTAGTGGTCAAAATGACCACTTACGGCCATTGTAGTAGTTATGGAATTCTGGTCCCAGTGTTAAGGAAATCACCTCATCACTTTAACTTCAGCCTGGCAGTCGACGATTAAAAGCATGAATTGTGTACCACAGTAGGCCTAGTTCTCAAAGTGGCTACATGGGGGATTTCAGGGGGTTTCCAGCAAAATGAGAAATTTGACTATAATTTAATTTACTCGAAATGATCCCAGTTAGAGAATTTATATGACTGACTACACTAATCATACCCTAATCATAGGCTTCACTCTCCCCAATCATCCCTCACAGTGGAGACAGTTAAATTCAACCAACAACAATTGAAATCTCCCCACACGGGGCTCTGGGACTGAACCTGGTCGGTCGGGTGTTTGCGGGTTCGAGACCTGAGACGCCCCGAGAAACCCTGTTCTGACTGCAAATAAACATGTCCACTAATCAAGAGCAAACTGCCCTCCTCTCTCGGCACTTCTGGCCGTGCAGCAGAAACCTCTGGACAGACTCAAGATAACAGGCTCAACTATTTGAGTGAATCTGGCAGCTATAGAGCGAGATGAATTAACAACAATTGACAGCGATAATTATGGTTGGACGTCGGCTTGACCCTCGCTGAATCACTACCAGGTGAAAACTACGCTTATAGCGCTAGTTCACTTCACTCGCTTCCCAGCTGAGAGCGTGCTGGCAAACAAGCTTTCAAAAACCACCTGAAAATAGAACAACAAGAAAAAAAACAAAAGATCAACTCACAAATAATAGCGTACGATTACAGTACAACTTAACAATTACTGCTGACATACAAGGCCGGCCACGCTGGTGCCAAGTCCAACAAACGAGATGCTAATCCCGGAGGCAACAATCTGGTGTTGTAAAATGACACGGCTGGCCTCATCAGGAGAGCAGGGCGCTATAGCCAAATGCTGCTTCAAGCACTTTGAGTCAGAGGGAAATATGAAATGGAAAAATCTAACTCATCAATGTCACCGCAACCAAAGTGAAAAGTAGCAGGAGCAGCAGCTGGCTAAAAGGTGGCTGCCACAGGTATTCAGACCTGGCAGATCAACAAGGAGCTCGCGAAATATACGACAGCAGCCTCAAGTTAACTCTGACTGAGTGAGTGAGTAAAACTCAACTGTTCACTCATTCACTCAACACCAGCTCCATGAGCCCACCGAGACAGTACGTGTCCACCAACGCCGGGTTTTAACGCCTCCCGTTATTGAAGACAGCCGCGCAATGCATTGTGGGGCAGGCACAGGGAGATCCATAACCCTGTTATCATCCTATACCCCCTGCAGACAGACAGACAGACAGACAGACACGCCTCCAATTATAGTAGTAGTAGGAATCAGACCCTCAGGAGATCCCCTCCAAACATGTTTTAAGAAGTATAAAGATTATACTTTGATTAATAATTTGTGTGATATGGTTTTTCCACACAAAAAAGGTGCACATAATGCGTGAAAGCTGGGAAAGTGCGAGATGAGAGAGACAGGCGTTACACTGTTTTTGTCTGTCGCGCATTAAAACTAAAGTAATTACCCTGTTTTCCAAATGTAAGCATTAGAATGTACATATGTTTGTGATAAAATGTAGGGAGTAAAAGTAAAGAGTTGTAAATTAATATTAACTCATTGAGTGCCATGGACGTCTTTCGACGTCCAATTAAATAGTGACGTAGAGTGCCAAGGACGTCTTTTGACGTCCAATGCGTTTTTTGACGGTGGGACGTCGATCAAAGCCTTCTGCAGCTCCTGTACAAATATTGTAGCTATTGGAGGTCTATAACCTATTTTACAAACCCATTAGGTGGCGACAGTGCTCTCCAGATTAGAGACAGGTCCTGAGAAACAGGAGGAAAAAGCCGTGATCAAAGAGAAACCGATGCATGCTGCAGCCAGAGCCATATAGATTGCTCTGTCTGGAGCTGACGTTGGCTGCGAACATGAGTCAATCCGCGCACACAACTGAGCTCCTCTGCCTCTGTCGTCTGTCTGCATAGTTTCTCCACACGATTAGCCACCAGAAAAGCAGCACCCGACGCCAAACCATTCAGCAGTCCGGTTTGGCTCTTCTCTATCGCGCTGGGAGCCGCCCGGCACACACAAACGGAGCACTCCGAAAATAGAGTGGGTGCGTGAGGCTGTGTAGTGTGGGGAGGAGTTTGCAGCTGAGGAGGGGAGGGGGGGAGAGGGGGGTGGGGCACGCAGGGCATCACACAACTACACCACGGTCACTACATCAGAAAATATTATCTTCAGACTCAGTGAATGTGCTTGAAATGCTGCATTTCACAAAAGGCGGAATATCTCAGCTAATAATTTGAAAAGGCTGTATTTGCTCAAAACGACCTATCTTCTCCGGCTCATAACTAAAGAACGGAAAATGGTATCAATAAACTTTTTTTTGCTGATGATACAATAGAGCCAGTTCGTTCTTTGTGCGTGTTCGGTGTTTACATAGTAATATCACACAATATTCTGTGGGCCTCGAGAAATCACTGAAAACGCTCTGAAAACTCTGGCACTGGGAGCGTCCGTTCTCCAAAAGTGGCTGGCACTCAATAGCCACTTCTTAACATGCAGTGGAATCCGTATTATAACCTGCACCTAGCCGGTTGGCCTGCATGTTAAACAACAATTAGCCGGCCTACGCGCACTCCCGCGACTCCGTATCTTATCTACCTCGACCGCTGGTATAAGATCCGCTTCCACGCAATCGCAGCTCATGTTAAACAGCTGGCAGGTTATTATCCGCATATCCGTAGTGGGCAGGTGTGGCTCTTCGTGACTCACTTCACGTTCGCTAGTTTATTAATTAATGAATCGTTTGGGCAATCGCTTATATCAACGAGCAAACTCACGGTTTCCTCAAGTGTTGCAAAAACGGCTTGAATTGTTAAGTGGGGGCTAGAATGACCGTGCTTTCCGAGGTGAGGGCTGGCTTGACTGCAGTTGCAGGCAGCCAGGTCCAGTGCAGGAGGGACGCTGCTGCGTTGCTTGCTTGCTCCCATGTCAAGCCTACGTTTGTGGGAGATTCAAGTTGTCGCACTTATTACAGTGGCAGGTCATTATCCGTCTGAGTGGGCGGGTGTGGCTCTTCGTGACTCACTTCACGTTCACTAGTTTATTAATTAATGAATCGTTCGGGCAATCGCTTATATCAACGAGCAAACTCACGGTTTCCTCAAGTGCTGCAAAAGCGGCTTGATTGATTGTTTGGCCAATGCGCTTCAGCTGCAGGCGGCCAGGTCCAGTGAGGAGGGGCGCTGCTGCGCTGCTTGCTCCCATGTCAGAAAAAGCCTAACTTTTGTGGGGAGAAATACATTGAAAACTAGTCAGATATGACTTGAAATGCCACTTGTAAAATAAATCACCCACAGTGATTGACGACAGTCCGACCACTATTTTGACTGGGCTGCTTTACGTAGCAAGGCGAAGCGCTCATTTTTTGGCACATTGCCACCCCTCGTTGGAATGGACAACAGGCAGTGTTGTGTGCCTCTCCACTGCGTAGAGAGTATAGGAGCTGACTGATTGATAGGCTATCAAACTTTTGTGGGGAGAAATAGCCTACATTTAAAACTAGTCAGATATGACTAGTTGCCACTTGTAAAATAAATCACCCACAGTGATTGACGACGGTGCGACCACTACTTTGACTGCCTCATAGCTAAAGCTGTTTCCTATCACATTTCTTGTGTTCAATACATGTTACCGCCACCCCCCCCCCCCCCCCCCCCACCCCCCCGCCGCCACCGCCGCCACCGCCGCCGCCGCCCACTGGCAGAAAAAACGGCTCATATCCAGTTGTTTCTTAACAAAGACCCCTCATGTTTAGAGAGGCAAAACCTGAAAATATCCTGTTCTCTCTAGCAGGACATGATCCAGAGTTCATGTTTAAAAGGCACTAATGAGTTAATGAGTACAGATACCTGAAAATCCTACTTGGGTAACAAAGTATCTACATTTACTTAGGTAGGCTACTTCCCATCTCTGTTCACGAGTCAAACATCTCGAGTCTCAAATCTTTTGAGGGCAAGTCTGAAGTCACGTCTCAAGTCACTGTGTGCGCGACTCCAAGTGAGACTCGAGTCCAAGTCGCAAAGCCCAGTCCCCATCTCTCCGTCACACTCACTACGTCCATATGTTTACAGTCTATATTGTGACAAGTCTCCAAACAGCTCATTCAACTGCAAATGAGATCGCATTGATCCCCGAGGAGGAATCCATCTTCTCTCCTTCCTATGGAATTATTACAACACAGCTGGTTTCATTTTGATAACTAGACAGTCAGCACAAACCTTGACAACCCTCCAACGTGCTGCCACACCCACACACATCATCCCTGTCACCTCAGTTAGAAGATGCATTGATTTATCCATGCTGTAAAGGCACCCTTAGGATTTGGTATCGTTCTACGTTCGTTTCACAGTTCTGGGTAAATAAATAAAATAAATAAATAAATATCTAATGGTGGAAATCCCAGATGCGAATCTGCACCAAAATCGAATCCGTTCTTTGGTCCAAGGCCGATCTGTCCACCAAGTTTCATGGAAATCTGTTGATATTTTTTGAGAAATCCTGCTGATAGTAGACAGACAAGTCTATCAAACGATTTGTCGATCGACAGAAAATTAATCGATTCTAATTTTGATTTTCAATTAGTAATTTATGAGTAAAAATGTCAATTTCATTCATTTATTTACTTCTTACAGCCTCACAGATGCTAAGATTTCTCAGTAGCTTAGCGGTGTAGTCGCCTATGTGTGTTTGAGCACGGGATGTGTGGATGAGATGTGTGATGAGATGTGTGGACGAGATTTAGCCTAGGCCCCTCCCCCTGGGTCACATGTACAAGGAAGTGAGAGTGGAGTCAGAAGGCGCCGCGGGTCCAAGCCGGTGAAAGACGCATGCACACACACACGCGCGCGCGCGCGCACACACACACACACGCGCACACACACGCACGCGCACGGGTCCGACCTTGCAAAACCTGCACCATGCACTTACTTCAACACCTGGGTGTGATTTTTCAGTAGTGAACTACTTTTACCTCATTACCACCACTGAGGTGCCCTTGAGCAAGGCCTTTAACCCC
Organism: Poromitra crassiceps; assembly: GCF_964638095.1. NCBI lineage: Eukaryota > Metazoa > Chordata > Actinopteri > Beryciformes > Melamphaidae > Poromitra > Poromitra crassiceps. Next base: position 12,649,220 of record NC_139643.1, read on the forward strand.
AACCGCTCCAGTGGAGCTGCTCAGTGACCAGCAGATCAGACTGTGGTTGTACTGGTCAGCTTCCAGGTGTGAATGTGTGTGTGAGCAGGGCCCACTTGAAAAAGACCTGGAAATATCAATGTGATTACCCTGGATAACTAAAGATTTTTTTTAAATCACACACACCTACACTACACACTCCGTGTCAGAATCAGAATCAGAATCAGAATCAGAATCAGAATCAGAATCAGAAAGACTTTAATGATCCCCGGGGGGAAATTGGGACAAGTTACAGTAGCTCACAGAACACACATAGCATAAATAAAATAAAAATAAACCGTAGTAAATGCAATATTAAGCAATAAGCAGAAAAACACAACATAGCATAGAATAACTAGTAAATGCGATAGAAGCAAAAGCACAAAATAAGTAGAATGTCTAAGTAGCAAAATACCAATATGTAGAGTAAGTATAGTATACATTCCGTGTCAATTATCATTATTGCCTGTGACATATTGCACATATTGCACGTGATTTATATTAAGTCGGCTTGCCCTATACGTTACACGTGGCTCAGCCAGGCACAGTTAACCTATCGGCTGGCTCAGTCTCAGGGAGACTGAGCGTCTCCGAGGTGCTCTTTTAAGAGAGGCATTAAATAGACCAATGGCCACAGGCAGGAATGATTTCCTGTGCCTCTCCGTATTGCATCTAGGTGGAATCAGTCTCTCACTGAACGTGCTCCTGTGTTTGACTAGCACGTCGTGGAGTGGGTGCGAGTCATTGTTCATGATGGAGCGTAGCCTGGACAACGTTCTCTTCTCTGACACCGCAGTCAGAGAGCCCAGATCCAGCCCCACAATGTCCCTGGCCTTACGGATCAGTTTGTTGAGTCTGTTGGCATCTGCTGCCCCAGCACACAATAGCATACAGGAAGGCACTAGCCACTACCGACTCGTAGAACATCCTCAGCATGGTCCGGCAGACGTTGAAGGACCTCAGCCGTCTCAGGAAGTAGAGACGGCTTTGCCCCTTCTTGTAGTGCATCAGAGTTCTTAGCCCAGTCTAGTTTATTGTCAATGTACACTCCAAGGTACTTGTAATCCTCCACTATGTCAACACTGACCCCGTGGATTGAGACAGGGGTCACCGGAGCCTTGACCCTCCTCAGGTCCACCACCAGCTCCTTTGTCTTTGACACGTTGAGCTGCAGGTGGTTCAGCTCACACCAAGTGACAAAGTTGGCCACCACATCCCGATACTCATCATCGTCACCATCTTTGATACATCCCACTATCGCAGAGTCATCAGAGAACTTCTGAAGGTGGCAAGACTCTGTCTGGTAGGTGAAGTCCGTGATGTGGATGGTGAAGAAGAAGGGAGAGAAGACCGTCCCCTGTGGTGCTCCCGTATTGCTGACCACTCTGTCTGACACACAGTTCTTCAGGCGCACATACTGTGGTCTGCCAGACAGGTAGTCCACAATCCAGGCCACCAGGGGGGCATCCACTCGCATCGCTGTCAGCTTCTCACCCAGTAGAGCCGGCCTGATGGTGTTGAAAGCACTGGAGAAGTCAAAGAACATGACTCTCACAGTGCTGGCCGGGTTGTCAAGGTGGGCGTAGGCGCGGTTGGTAAGGTAGATGACCGCATCCTCCACTCCCAGTCGGGGCTGGTAGGCGAACTGGAGGGGGTCAAGGGAAGGTTTGACCATAGGCCTGAGCTGCTCCAGGACGAGTTTCTCCAGGGTCTTCATGATGTGGGACGTCAAAGCTACCGGCCTGTAGTCATTGGAGCCACTGGGTCTTGGCTTTTTCGGTACAGGAACTATACAGGACATTTTCCACATCACGGGGACCTTTTGGAGACTCAGGCTCTTGTTGAAGATCAGCTGTAGTACATCACACAGCTGGGGGGCACAGGCTTTGAGCACCATGGGACTGACGCCATCCGGGCCGCCTGCTTTCCTTGTGTGTAGTCTCAACAGCTGATTCTTCACCTGGTCAGCTGTGATGGTCAGCGTGGGTGGGGGGGGGGTGGCATCATCAGCTCTGAGGCCCATCGGGGGGGGGAGGGGGGGTGTGACCTCGTCACTGGGAGACGTGGTATGGCCTGGAGGATGATGGGGGGGGGGGGAGGTGGGCCATCAGCCGGGGCCAGAGGGAGAGGGGGGGGGGGGGGAGAGCAGTGTGGCGGGGGCTGCTGTTTGTATACTGCAGTCAGGGGAGTCAGGGGAGGGGGCCCCCGGGCCAGCCGCATCAAATCTATTGAAAAATAGATTCAATTCGTTGGCCCGATCAACCCCCCCCTCCACCCCCCCACCCCCCGCTTGGTTAAAGCCAGTAATGGCTTTCACACCTCTCCACACTTCCCTCATGCTGTTTTGCTGGAGCTTTGCTTCAAGCTTCGACCTGTAGCATTCTTTAGCCACTTTAATGCTCGCTTTCAGCTCCCCCTGGATGGCTCGGATCCTATCTCTGTCCCCCGACCTAAACGCTCTTTTCTTGGCGTTCAGAATGGCCTTGATGTCTTTAGTAACCCAAGGTTTATTATTCGGGAAACATTTCCTTTGTGGGTATGTTGCAATCCACACAAAAGTTAATGTAGTCCGTAATGCACTCAGTGATCCCGTCGATATCTTCACCATGTGGATCACAGAGTGCCTGCCAGTCTGTTATCTCAAAACAGGCTCTAAGAGCCTCCGTTCCTTCCTCAGACCATACCCTCACTGTCCTAGAGGTCACAGGCAGTGTTTTCGCCCTCGGGGTATATCTGGATCTGAGGGAGACTAGATTGTGGTCGGAGCGGCCAAGCGGGGGGAGGGGTGACGAGGAGTAAGCATCCTTCACGTTTGCATACATCAAGTCTATTGTTCTGTCACCCCTAGTGCTACAGCTCACATACTGTCTGAAGTTAGGCAGTGTCTTTGTCATTGTCACGTGATTAAAATCCCCTGATATCAGTATCACTGCACTCGGATGCTTGGTCTGTAAACCAGCAATGGCGTTGTGGATATTGTCACACGCTGCTGTCGGATTAGCGGAAGGGGGGATATAGATTGCTACAACAATCACATGAGAATGCTCCCGTGGCAGATAATATGGCGTTCTCTCCTGGCTTCGTTTTTCCTCTGCCTCGCTCTTCTGCCTCTCCCCCTTCTTCCACGCCGTGCATTCTTTATCAGTTCCTCCGGAATAAGCGCCGCTGGGACCGACTCACCGGCCGGCGAGCGGAGCTCCAGCAGCTGTTCTCTGCTGTAAACAATAGCCGCATGTCCTGGCGCCAGCTGTTGTCCCCAGGCGATACATTGTAAGAGCAGTAAACCGGTCAAAAATACGTTAAGAATTCCTCTGAACCGCATGGTTACAGACGGATACCCTATTTACACAATATATACACACGATAAGTGTTAGAAAAGAGCGATAATAATAATAATAATACAAAGAGCACGGAAACGAACGAGCAACTGCAACAAGCGACCTTTCCTGGTCGACGCCTGCGCACAACAAGGTCAGTTCAGTTGTAGCTCTGTGTAACAATATGAGATTCCAGACTCAGATTGTCATAATTTCCTGTGAAATATAGTTTGGATGTATAGTGTAACTACTTTTCAAAACTAGTTTTAGTTTGGCTTTGCATTGTGATGTAGCTATAGTAGTTTGGTAAAGTAGCCTACAGTTTTAAAGTCGTTTCCACAACACTGCAAACGACACACTGACTTCACCTCAATAGGGTGAGGAGTGAGTGAGGCGGTGGACGAGCACTTTGACTGACATGACAGATAATAGCGCTCATTACAGAAAACTGCTCTGCATGGCCTCTCGCCAAGACCACGCCCCCTGCCCTAGGCCACGCCCCCTTCCCTGCTCTGTCACTTCTCTATCCTAAACCATCCAGCGTTCACCCTGTTAAAAGCAGCTAGATTTTCATTCCTGCGCTCCATTCAGTTTGTTGTGTTTTTCTTCTTGGTGGACAGCCGGCCAAGGTGACGTCACCTCCAGATATTTGCAGCAGCACTTATAAACGGTTTAGTAACGTAAAGGCTGGGGAGCTGCACTTTGGACCGGGGGTTTAATTCCCAGGTTATGAATGATCGTGTCAGAGCAATGCTGCCATGGCCCTGCCCGGCCTGACCCGGCCCGGCACTGCCCGGCCCGACATGGCCTGGCTTGGCTTGGCTTGGCTTGGCTTGGCACTGGGTACTGAGCAGTGGTCACGGCTAATGGCGGGTTTACACACACGCCTAGAGCGACGCTTTAAGCAACGCCTAAGCAACGCATAAAATTTAGGCGTCCTTGTTAACAGAAGAGAGCGTTCACACATACTGTACCGCTGCCACGCTCGCGCTGCGCCTACGCTGCGCTGCATTTATCGTTTAGGCGTCTGTTCTATTTTTCAGCATCTAGGCGCGCTGAACTGTCAAGCTGGCTGTTGTTTCTGACGGACTTCGGCCATATTTTCTACCACCGAGTTTGCCCAAAAGGGAGGGTGGAGCGCGAATTAAGAGTGCATAGTAGGAGAGCTGTCCTTCATGTGTTCCTCTATTAACGTCTTTTCTGTCAGATGTATATATACCCCCCCTGTCTCAATGCATGTATCACTCATGGTGTTGATGACTCATAGTCACATGATTACCCGAGGGAAAATAACAATTACAGCCGGCCAGGAAATAGACAGACATCGTCACTTGCACATTGCAACAAAAAAGAGGACTCACCCATGCTATAAATCAGATCTGAAAAGTGTAAAAAACCGCTGCTCATGTGATTAGTGTAGCGCAGAGCAGGGCTTCAGTGTGGCGTCCTGTGTGAACGCAAATAGGCGCCTAGCGTGCATGAAGCGATGCCTATATGCGTAGGCGTAGCTTAAAGCGTAGCTTTAAGCGTCGCTCTAGGCGTATGTGTAAACCCGCCGTAAGCGCATTAAGATCTTTGGCCGTTCTTTGATGGGGATTGGGAAGGCCAACAAGCAGGTGACGTAACAGCAGAGAGAGTGTGTGTGTGTGTGTGTGCATGTGTGTGTGTGTGTGTGTCTGTGTTTGTGTGTGTGTGTGTGTGTGCATGCGTGCGTGCGTGCGTGCGTGTGTGTGTGTGTGTGTGTGTGTGTGTGTATCTGTGTGTGTGTGCCGTGTGTGTGTGCCGATTGTTTGAGAGGAATTCCTGTTACGAGTGCAGCGCTGTTAGGTGAGCATGTCATGTTTATATACGGAGGAACCCCCTGGGGGAGCACGGGGAGAACATCCAAACTCCACACAGAGAGAAAGGCCCTTACGACGAGATACCCCACCTGGGCAGTAGGCACTGAAGATATGGGGGGGAACACAACCACAGCGCCCACAGTGTCCCAGGCGAGAATCGAACTCAGGACCTTCTGACTGTGAGGCGACAGCGCTACCGACTGCGCCACCGTACCCCGTCTCAATATATATATATATATATATATATATATATATATTTTTTTTTTTTTTTGTATTATTATTATATTATTATTTTAATTATTATATTATTATAATTGTATTATTATTATTATGTATTTTTTTGATGTTGTTGGTGTTGGTGTTGGCCTTCTTGACATGCAGTACTGGTGTCTTTTGCTTCTACTTTCTAACTGTTCTCCATGTTTATTTAAATGCACCAAGGCAAAATTCCCTTGTGAAAACGTACTTGGTATTACAAAACAGATAGTTCCGGTCCTTATGAGTGACTGTTCTAAAATACTCTATAAACACACACCTGTGTGACCGCATCACAGTATTACTGCGCCAAACAGCATTATTGCTTGGCAACCGTTCTGCTAAATGTTGACTGCATCGTTTGGGGAAAGAGCGATTATTTGTGATCAATAAATGATTGCATCTTTCGCTGCTGTGTCTTTATTTGATCAAACCTTGCCAGCAGGTATTCTGTAGTAACCGCTTCATAAGAGCTATAAGCCCCGTGGGGGCGTGGTTTACCGTGATTTTACAACACCTAAGGGGCGTTAGGCATCACTGCTAAAACCATGTTAGCTGTCACCGTAAAGCATGTCCCTGCAGGGCTTAGAGCATTTATAAACCTGATTGTGATTGTGAACGCTTGTGATCCGAGGCCCTAGTGAACGCAGATGACTCCCAGGTCATCAGCTGGTCTGGTCCTGACTGTAGAGACACAGACTCAAACCGTGATTCCTATTCCTCTTTTTCATAGGGAAATCGCTGCCTCGACTTTATTTTGTGCTGATAATGAGAAGTTGGTTTGTTTCCTGTTTGAGCAGCTGCGGCAGCAGACAGAACTGAGGTCCAACTGCCAAACACAGAGACACCCCAGAGACACAACAACAGCTACCAGCTTCAGTACCTCCACTTTCTCCATTCTCCTCCTGCTTCTTGTGCTAAAGCCCGCCTTCTCTTCAATGGTTGGTCATCTCCTCTTCGCCGTGATTGGTCGATCCAGGTCATGTGGCCTGCTCTGCTTTGTCGGGCGCAGGATCTTTTCCAAAGCTGTCTCTGTCAACAGGTTGTCACTCCCAACTCATCAAATACTGTTGTTTGGTGACTGAAGAGTCAGGACCCCTTAGCATCATTTTTTAACACACTGGGTACATCTTTGTCATAGTTTTTCAAAATGCAGGGTAGTCCAATAGAGTTCTATAGAACTCCCACAACGTGCAGGGTAGTCCAATAGAGTTCTATAGAACTCCCACAACATGCAGGGTAGTCCAATAGAGTTCTATAGAACTCCCACAACATGCAGGGTAGTCCAATAGAGTTCTATAGAACTCCCACAACATGCAGGGTAGTCCAATAGAGTTCTATAGAACTCCCACAACATGCAGCGTAGTCCAATATAATTCTATAGAACTCCCACAACATGCAGGGTAGTCCAATAGAGTTCTATAGAACTCCCACAACATGCGGGGTAGTCCAATAGAGTTCTATAGAACTCCCACAACATGCAGGGTAGTCCAATATAGTTCTCTAGAACTCCCACAACATGCAGGGTAGTCCAATAGAGTTCTATAGAACTCCCACAACATGCAGGGTAGTCCAATAGAGTTCTATAGAACTCCCACAACATGCAGGGTAGTCCAATAGAGTTCTATAGAACTCCCACAACATGCAGGGTAGGCCAATAGAGTTCTATATAACTCCCACAACATGCAGGGTAGTCCAATAGAGTTCTTTAGAACTCCCACAACATGCAGGGTAGTCCAATAGAGTTCTAAATAACTCCCACAACATGCAGGGTAGTCCAATAGAGTTCTATAGAACTCCCACAACATGCAGGGTAGTCCAATAGAGTTCTATAGAACTCCAACAACATGCAGGGTAGTCCAATAGAGTTCTATAGAACTCCCACAACATGCAGGGTAGTCCTATAGAGTTCTATAGAACTCCCACAACATGCAGGGTAGTCCAATAGAGTTCTATAGAACTCCCACAACATGCAGGGTAGTCCTATAGAGTTCTATAGAACTCCCACAACATGCAGGGTAGTCCAATAGAGTTCTATAGAACTCCCACAACATGCAGGGTAGTCCAATATAGTTCTATAGAACTCCCACAACATGCAGGGTAGTCCAATATAGTTCTATAGAACTCCCACAACATGCAGGGTAGTCCAATAGAGTTATATAGAACTCCCACAACATGCAGGGTAGTCCAATATAGTTCTATAGATCTCCCACAACATGCAGGGTAGTCCAATAGAGTTCTATAGAACTCCCACAACATGCAGGGTAGTCCAATAGAGTTCTATAGAACTCCCACAACATGCAGGGTAGTCCAATAGAGTTATATAGAACTCCCACAACATGCAGGGTAAATGGCCTGCATTTATATAGCGCTTTTATCCAAAGCGCTTTACAATCAGTAGGTACATTCACCCATTCATACGCCGATGGTGCAAGCTGCCACGCAGGGTGCTGGCACACCATCAGGACCAATTTGGGGTTCAGTATCTTGCCCAAGGACACTTCGACATGCAGACTGGAGGAGCCGGGAATCGAACCACCGACCTCTTTCACCCAAAGCGATTAGTGACGACCCGCTATACCTCCTGAGCTACAGCCACCCTGTAGTCCAATAGAGTTCTATAGAACTTCCACAACATGCAGGGTAGTCCAATAGACTTCTAGATAACTCCCACAACATGCAGGGTAGTCCAATAGACTTCTATAGAACTCTCTAAATGCCGACCGGGTACAGCCATCGGCTCCTCGCAGCAGTAACATTATGAACATGTAACTGAAGTTGCAGTGTAGCTTAATTCTGAATGTTGCCAAAAATCATTCATACTGACGTTTTATTTTGAAAATGGTTGCCAACTCGCGCACGGCTATGGCGTAATCGCGTGTCGCGTGTGCAGGCACGTCAGAGTTTCTGAAATGTGCCGTCTCAAAGCGATTACATGGAGCTAACAGCGGGGAGCGTACCAAAGAATTCCACTCTGGAGGGTGGTTTCAAAATGTGTTGTTTCCTAAGCGTGAATTTGCCGTCGCCGTCTAAAAGGGAGGCACTAACGATAAAATAATTCCCCGTCACCATAGGAAACCGTCCTCATGTAAAGGGCCCCAGAGTGCCGTATCTGCATTTCTGGGGTCATAGGTCAAGTAATTGATAATTGTTTTTGCCCCCAACAAATACTTTAACGCAGCGTTTCTCAACTGGTGGGTCGCGACCCAAAGGTGGGCCAAAAAAAAAAAAACATATTTCATTTGAGTTAAATTCAGATTATTGAAACTGGATTAGCCTGACCAGTTTTACTTGTTTAACAAGCTGAAGCATATGGTCTGCCTGTAATTCAAGAGAAGTCTGCCTTTTCATTTCATATTTAATTTTAGTTCAATTCAGATTATTGAAACTGGATTAGCATGGCCCCAGTTTAATTAAAAGTTATGACCAGTTTAACTAAAAAGCATATAGCCTGCCTGTGATTCAAGAAAAGTCTGCCTTTTTATTTCATATTAGTTAAATTCAGACTATTGAAACTGGATTAGCATGACCAGGTTAACTTGTTTTATTATTATTATTATTATTATTATTATTATTATTATTATTATTATTATTATTATTAACTTGTTTAAAAACATATAGGCATGTAATTCAAGATAAGTCTGCCTTTTATTTCATATTTCATACAGTTCAAATAAGACTTTCTGAGCATGACCAGTTTGACTTGTTTAAATAATTCAAGTCTGCCTTATTTCAATTGGTTTTTAGCCCTAGTTGCACTTCTGTTGCACTTTTTTGTTCATTTGAGGTTTATAACAGTGCATGAAGGCATTGTGTATTAAATTAATGCGCTATTTTTTGTGCAATAAATTTGAGTGGTTTAAAAAAAAATCTGAAATTTGGGTCGCGACTTCATGACAAGGAAAATAGTGGGTCCTGAGGCTACACCAGTTGAGAACCACTGCTTTAACGTATACATATTTAATAAGCGCATTGCCAACTTTCAACCTAACTCATTTGGCTGGAGAGTCAAAAAAAACTTTAAAGCCATTTTTCTCAGTTTCAGTGTTGGCATAGTTACTGCTGTTATGATTTGTAGGGCAGTATATTATCAATGGTTATTGTATAGCCTACTGGCTATGCAAATCCCTTTTTCGCACAAAACCATGACAAACAAATTCTCTTTGTTAAATCAACGTATGTTTTTTTCTGCAGTGTAGGTTAGTTGAAAATCAACGTGGCATTCTGAGGAGGGAAGTTGCGCTGGAACGGTGCCGCGTCTATGTGCCGACAGGCCGCAATGCCGATAGCCCATAAGCAGAACCAGCTGAGCGAGGCAGCGTGTCGGTGGACCGGCTGAAGCTAACCTCTCCCAGCCCCCACGCCGAACGTAACCTCCCCCCATGCCTAAACCTAACCTCCCCCCATGCCTAAACCTAACCTCCCCCAGACCCTAACCCAAAACCTAACCTCTCCCACCCCCCACGCCTAAACCTAACCTCCCCCAGACCCTAACCCAAAACCTAACCTCTCCCACCCTTCACGCCTAAACCTAAGGTCGGCATTGCGGGTGGTCGGCATAGTGGGTGGAAACCGCTGGAACGCCTATTTTGGAACGGGCAACGCCCAAACCTCTCTTTGCGCTCAGAACATACCAACGGTATCTTCCCCAGAGCGCTAAATGACAGTTGCGCGAGACACATGATAGGCTAGAGGCCCACGGACATGCCTGGGCCACGCCACCTGTGTCATCCCAGCGCAAAACTGGACGGTGGAGGCAGAGGATAGCTTAAGACGCTGGGAAGATAGCAATAAGAGGGGCGCAAAAGCAGCGCAAAAGATAGCGCCGTACGAAGATAGGGCCCTTATGAATCCTTAAATCTTTTCTTTTTCTCCGCCGTTTACCCGCTGCAAACACGTTTCTATTGTCCCACCCCAGTCAACAAAATAACGTATAATATAATATATAACAGGTATATGATGTGATGGTGTCATTATGAGATGGGGATAATATATACAGTCAATAGGCCTACACCTATCCAAATTATGCATGGGAAGAATTACAGCATGCCTCACGCAGGGACTGCTAGACGGGAATCTGGTTTGATTGATCTAACGCCCAGGCATTGCCAGGCCACAACTGTGAATAATTCTGGTGGTTAACACCGCCCAAATCCCGTTTGTGCTGTGCATAAATTATTTGGCACGCCTCTAATCTGCGTTTGTGCCTGTTGTTGAGGAGTTATGCTTCCCCGCACCACCATGCATCGCCACCATATTTTGGGGCTGTTTTAACTTAAAGGGAGGTCAATTATATCATTTTTAAACAGTTATGTTTCTGTATAAATCATTACAATATGTTCCCCTTGAGGTGGGGATGCATTTTGCTGCTGTCTGGCGGGGGTGCAAAACTCGGCATAACACTGAATATATATAGGGCCCAGCATGTTTTAATAAACTGCTGAAAGGACAAGATGTTACATTTCTCATCCAGGTCACAGGTTGAACAAGTTTAATACCCAACTCTACTGTGTCCACCCCATAGTAGAACTACACATTATTACAGATATTTTCAGATATGTCACTGTGTAACCTCTCAGTATCCAGATTATATTAACTCTACTGGGTCCACCCCATAATAAGTATATAGTAGAAACACATTAGATTATATTATCTCTACTGTGTCCATCCCATTATAAATATATAACTACACATTTGTCTCTCTGCCCCTCTCTCTGTGTGTCTCTCTCGGGTAAAGAAGTGACTGTGTTAGGGTCTCTCTCTGTTTGACAGCAGTCTCTGCCTCTCTGTCTCTCTCTGAGCCGTCCACAGTGTCCACATTATGTTTGGTTGTGAGCATGCACCATCCATCCAGCCAGGCCTGGTTCCAGAAAAAAAATAGTAGACCAGAGGGGGTGCACATGACCAATTGCTCTCTATTCTGTCTGTCTGTCTGTCTTCGTTCTCACTCGTAAAACCTAGTTGTAGGACAACCCTAACTTTTTACTTAATTTTGAACTTCGGATTCTCACACTATGCCAATTATACAACCAACCTTGCTGCAAAGAAGCACCTCGTGTAACCCTGAGACCCGAGGCTGGCAACGGAACACATGGCTGCAGCCCATGGCAATCCAAAGGCAACCGCTCCTTGGACAGTGCCCCACCCAGGGCCCGTGGCCCAAAGCAAACCAGCAACTGGTTACAGGTGCGCAGTGTGCGTGTCCTGCCCACATAGGCCAGGATCGCCCGCACCGGGCAAAGCGTGTTCAACCGTCGCTCCTCCTCCGAGCTGAAGGAGGGAGACAAAAAGCCGCCAGGTCTACAACCATAGACCTGAAGCTAGCGTTGATATTTTTAGGCTGGTACGCGGCGATGGACCGAAGTGCACCCCTCCGCTCATCATCAGCAAACATCAAGCAAGACTGCTGGACCGACAGGGCAATCAAGTCACCAACCCTTTTGCCTGAAGACGTGGCTAACCGCAGCGCAGTCTTCAAGGACAGGAATTTCAAGTCCACAGTTTCCAAGGGCTTGAACGGGGGACCTGAGAGACTCTCGAACACCGTGACCAAGTCCCATTTAGGGAAGACATTACGCCCCCCTTTCATAAATCGGGAGACCAGGAGGAGGCTCCCCACTGGTTTCCCTTCGATCTCCATGTGACAGGCCGACATGGCAGCCCGCATCATCCAGGCTCTGCAGGGACCAGAGGATGGGCTGAACGCCACAACACTCTAGTTTCTCGCACCAGTGCGAGAAAACTCGCCATCTGTAAGCGTACTGAGAGCGCATGGATGTGGCCCTAGCGCTCTGTATGGTGTGCACCATGGGCAAACCCTGAGCTAACAGGCACTCCCGTTCAGGGACCAGGCCGCCAACTTCCATCTGAAAGGGGCGGGGTGGAGTATTTCGGCCTTCGCTTGCAACAGGTCCTTCCGGCACGGCAGCAGCCACGGCGGCCGTACCGACAGCAGGATGAGGTCCGCAAACCAGATCTGCTGCGCCACTGCGGAGCCACCAGGGTAATGGTCGCAGGCCCTGCTCCCTCACTCGGTCCAGGACGGAGTGGATCAGGGGGAGGGGGGAAATGCGTAAAGTAGGGGTGTCACGATACACTAATTTCACGATACGATATTATACACAATATTGGGTTCACGATAACGATACGATACGATATTTCAACAATATTCTTTTTAACACAAGTAAATAATTTTTATGTATTTATTTATCATTTATTTAACCATGTGAGTCCCGTTGAAATCGAAGCCTCTTTTTAAGGGAGCCCTGGGAAAATACTGGAAAAATAGTCTTTCATTTGAAATACACAAAATACAAAACAAATGCTGTTTTTGGAAATTGTTATTATAATAACTATAAAACAACATGGAAGATAATGCTTCTCTTGCAATAGAATGTGTGACACTGTCACAAACTAAATGTTTGTTGCATGGTGAAAGAAAAATAAAGTATACAATCTATTTCTTAAATAACTCATGCTCAATGGTCCCTAAACTTATGTAATCTTATGTACCCCTTGAGCTGTTTTGCCATGCCAGTAGTAGTCTACCCCCTCACTCATGCGTGTTGATTCTGCTAAATTTGTTCTATTATTATTCAGGAGCAAAAATCTTTTTTTTTTCTTTTCTTTTTTTACGATATCATTTTTTCCTGACGATACGCATATCGCGATGTTTCAATATCGCGATATATCGTGCGACGAAATATCGTGACACCCCTAGCGTAAAGGCCACATGTGCCTGGGCCACATGTGCGCTAGCGCATCGTGACCCAAGGCGGGATTGTTGCTTTCGACAGAGAACCACAGGGGCAGTGCGTTGCGAGCCACGATGCGAACAGATCGACGTGGGCATGGCCGAATCTGGCCCATATCTGTTCGACCACTTGGCGGTGTAGTCGCCACTCCGTCTGCCGGTCCGCTCCGAAGTTCAGCCGGCCGGGTAAGTGTGCCGCTGACATGGAGAGCAGGCGGGATTGTGCCCAAAGGTGTATCTCCGCCGCCACTTGGTTCAAGGTTGGTTGTTCAGGATGTACACCGCCCTGCTTGTTCAAGTAGGCGATGGTGGCCATGTTGTCCGAGCGAATCAGGACGTGGCAACCACGTGTCTGATGCCGGGCCCGGCGAACAGCTTCCAGCTCTATCACGTTTATGTGGCAAAGCTCCTGGGCTTCCCACTGGCCATTTGCCGAGAGGCCATTGCACATTGCGCCCCAACCCCATAGCGAGGCATCTGTGCGAATGACGCGCCTGAGTGGAACGGGTCTGACTTGCACGCCTGGAGAGCCAGCAAGGGTCCATCCACACGCGCAGCACCCGTCGGGCCAGACTCGCCAAGGAGACTCTGCGATGACTGTCCCTGCCCGGGTCCAGGCGGTGACTAAGGAACCAGATCTGGAACGGACACATGTGCAGTCGTCCCAGTGGAAGCACGGCAACCACCGCGGCCATATGCCCCAGCAACATGACGCACTGATGCACCAAGGCTGCGCACCCCAGACGTAGGGTTTCGGCTAGACGCACAATGCGCCCCCGCCTCCCCGCAGAGAGCTGTGCATTCATGGTCGGCGAGTTCAACTCCAGCCCCAGGAAGGTCGTGTCCTGGACCGGGGCGAGGCAACTTTTCTGCCAGCTTACCAAAACCCTAGGGTCTGTAGGTGGTCTGTCCCAGCCCTGGTATGCGCGATGGCAAGGACCCTCGAGTCGAGGCGAGTCGTCGAGGTAAACATAGCGCCGTGTTCACACAGGCGGTGACGTCCGTGGGCTCAGGGACAGGCCGAACGGGAGGACGCAGAACTCGTAAGCCGTCCCCTGGAAGGAAAACCTGAGGTAATTCCTGTGCCTCTCCACTACTAGTCTCGCTGGCCAGCCTCCCCTCCTTTCTGTGAGAGTCGTCTGGCTGCACGGAAACAGGCAACTGGGATAAGCCCTCCCCTGCTCTACAGCTGCTCCCCATTGGAGCGACTGTTTCAGTCGCTGCTGGATGTCCGCTCCCGTCTTATTACAAGCTCTGTAATTGGCTCTGACCATGTCAATCAGAGCGGCTTCCGCTCCCTCCTCCCTGAGTGTTGCTGTAAATAGTGCACTGCCGCCTCAGTGAAAACAACAACGCTAACTAGCTAGCAAGCTAACGGCAGAAATGTACACACGCTGAAAATGGCAAGTTTTGATTGATTGATTGATTGATTTATTTGGTGAAATGTCAACAAAGATACAGGGTACAGACAATCACCGAGGATAAAAACACAATAAAGCCTGGCTATTTCAAGCACTGGCTTGTTTCCATTGCGGTCCTCAACAAACAACATACAGACAAAAACACACACGAATGGGAATCACCTTCTATACTCAAATTAAGACTATTACATCATTACTAGATTGAATAGGAATAATGGCACGCTTGAATATTATACAATACATAAACATTTGTTGTTACAGGAATTAACATCCGTTGAAAACAAAACAAAATTTAGGATGGGGAGGGAGTGGGTTTGCTGGGAAGAGGTTTGCAGTGGGGAGGGGGGGGGGGAGCTCGACCTCATTGGGCTGGAGGCTATGTTATCGGCTCATAGCAGCATCCATGTGACATGGCTCCGATACGCTGTGATCGAGAGAAGGGGGGGGGGGGGGGGGGGGGGGCTGTGGGGGTGAGCGTCTAGTGGGTAGTTTGCAGGTGCGATATAAGTTGGATTGTTGGAAACTATTTTCCAAGGGCACTGCCGCTAAGCGCCGCCCATCGCAATCCTACTATGGAGACCTGCGCCGCCAGACACATCTCACGGTAGGGAGGAGAGGCTGGCCAGCGAGACTACTCCACTACAGACACATGAAGAAGGCATCCTTCATGTCTAGTGAGGTTAAGTGGTCCCCAGGCCGCAAGGCATTGAAGAGGCGGGGCAGGGTAAGGATGTTGGGCGTTGAGCACAGACTGTGGTGGGCCCGCCCCCTTGCCGGGCAGCTTTCACCGGCAGGGGGCATTCTAAAGGTAAGTCCTCTTGGGAGCTCCAACCGAAGTCAGGCACTAGGCACAGACGACGGTGGGCTCGCTCCCCTGCCAAGCAGCATGCGCTGGCAGGGGAACGTTGCTGCTGGCGCAGGGCACGCTGCTGCCTAGTGGCGCTGCTGTTGTGGCCGAAGCGGGCTTCTGAAGCTGCCAGGCCATTAATTCCTGACCGGCGGTCCGAAGAGGGCAGAGGAAGCGACCGGCGGGTTGATCAGTCAGCTGTGTCAGGCTAAGCTACATGCCTGTGACCCAGGCAGAGTAAGCAGGTGGCGTGGCAGCCGTGGGCTGCTAATGCGCACACTTGTTACACACGGCACGCCTCGTGCCGGCTACCCGCCCAGCACCGATAGCTGCGGTCAACAGGTGATGGCTAGCGGCATAACAACGGGGATGGGGCTAGTCAGTCACCCTCCAGCTAAGGCCAAGCCTTCCACCTGGACCATCTTTAGCTAACCTGAAGTCCAATATGCCAAGGGATAGCAAGCCAAGCCTAGTCAAGACGCATTTGGCAATCATAGCAACAAGCTAAGCAGGATGCGAGCAACCAGCTAGCAATACCCGGGTAACAAGCAGAACGGGTAGGCAACACTGTGGCAACGCGGACGCCCAGCTCGATGCAGCCCCTGGCGTGTTTCAGCATAATAACGAACAGCGAGGTGCCGTGCAGCTCGTGGTGTAAGCTATTAACAAGCAGGCCACTAACCAACTCTGTGGTGGCTAACATAACCAGGCCGCCATAATTCAGGCTGGCCGAGCCGTAACAAGCAGACCCCTAACAACTCCCTCTCCCCATCTTCACACGGGGAGGTAACAACCACTCTCCAATCGCAGCTAGATGGGGTGCAAGCAGCCCGGCTAAGCGGGGAGCGAAGCTAGCAATGTTATCACACTAGTGAACCCCACATGCAAGCGGCTAGAACACACGTGCAAGCGGCTAGAACAAGCAGCACTAACAAAAGCCAGCAGAAGCGAACTAACTCAACGGGGCAGCAGTCTTAGTAGCCCGGCCTGAATATAGCCGATACAACAGCGGGGTTAGTATACAAGCTAGCAGAGGAGCGATGTCCGCCCTCCGCTTACGAACCGTTGTAGCAGTGTACACAATATAACACAGATAGCAATCATCTGGCACCAGGGCCGCATCACATCGAGCAGGCGGTCTAAGCGGCTCTGCCCTTTCCATAATGAAGCTAGGTGGGGAGGACTCAACCTAGGCAGGGGGAAGGAACTGGCACACCTTCGACAGAAGCGGGGACCGGTGAGCGTGTGCTCAGCGTCCTCAGGTCCCAAGCAACATGCATGATACTGTGGATAGTCTGTCACCCTCCCGGCCTGACACTGAGTGCACTGGTGAGAGGTCCCGTCCTTGTCCATAGCTTAGACAGGCGGGTTTGCAACACAGCCTGACTAGCAACAGGGAAAAGGAAAAAACTTGCTAACCCGTCCAGGAAGCGAGCAAGGCAAGATGCAAAGCAAGCCGACTAACGGTGCCCAAGCACAGCAAGCAAGCCTAGCGTAATGTCAGCCAACCTAAAGCTTAGGTTCCTGGTGAAGAGGGCCGGGTTGAAGAAAATCTCCCGCAGTCCTCGTCCGCCGCTCCCGTTATGGTTGTTGGAACACAAGGAGACGGGTATCCACTACTGGATAAGAGCTAACTGTTAGCTAGCAAGGGTCAAGAGAAGCCACAACCGAGTAGATTGCTGGACAAAAGCAGAGTGAGGATCTGGGCTGATGGCACGGACGTGACGTGGTGGTGACGGGGTGGAGTGAGTGGCCGTGTCATAAGCCAGATGCTATGACGCCTTCAGGCGCAATGGATGGTTTTATAGGGGTCCATTTTGAGAAAATAGACATCATCCAGTAGGTGCGCTGCTGGGAGCAGCTTGGCATAGTGTGAGAATCCAAAGTTAAAAACAAAGTAAAACCGGGCCTGCATCCAGCCAGCCTGCAACAGCAGGAGGGGAAGATCATCTGTGTTGGTGTCTGTGGATCAGTGTGTCTCTGTGCTAAACATGAGATATCAACTACTGATTGTTGACTGTGCTCTCTCTCTCCCTCTCTCTCTGTCAGGTGTCCACATTGGCCAGGGTATGTATGCTTGTGAATGGGATGATGAGACTGGCCATGTTAGTGCCTATGGCCGGTGTGGTTATGATGGAGAAGACTGGCTGGTATTCGATATGAAGAAATGGATATGGATTGCTGCAGTACAACAGGCTGTTATGATGAAAGATAGGTCAAATAATAACAAAGCTGAGTTAGCATACATCAAGAAATACATCACCATAGAGTGCATTGATCGGCTGAAGAAGTTTGTGGCCTATGGGAAGAGCTTTCTGCAGAGAACAGGTAGAGTCACATGACCTGATGTAGTTTCATGGACACAGCAATGTTCATCTGTCTCTTCTGTTTCTAATGTACAAAAAAATTACCGTGAATATGAACCAACTTATAGACACACACCGTACATACAACTGTCATGATTTGATTTTTTTTGTCATTCTGTCCTCTCTCTCTCCCTCCCTCCCTCTCTCTGTCTCTCTCTCTCGCCCTCTCTCTATCTCTTTCTCCCCAGTTCTTCCCTCGATCTCTCTCCTTCAGAAGTCTCCCTCCTCTCCAGTCAGCTGCCATGCTACAGGCTTCTACCCTAACAGAGCCAATATCCTGGACCAGAGATGGAGAGGAGTTTGGGGTCGTCAGAATAAGGGAGAGATCTTCCTTTATGGAACCTTCCAGATAAACGCTAGGCTGGTCGTTTCATCAATCAAACCTAAACACTGGAGGATGTACGAGTGTGTGTTTCGGCTCTATGGTGTCAAGGAGGACATCATCACCAAACTGGACCCAGCAGTGATCAAGACCAACAACCTAGGTAAGAGCTTATGGAGGAGGAGAGACACATAGGCCTCTATCTTCCGACAGGCGATATCCCTAAATAGCGTCTTGCGTACTGTTTGCGCATGACTTAAGGCACGGAAGATAGCATTCCGCCTTGCGCCGTCCGCCATGTGTTCTGCCGAGTTATGCTCCCCCGCCGAGCAGCAAAAAAAAGCATCCCCACCTCACGGGAGCTACTTGTAATGATTTATACAGAAATGTAACTGATTCAAAGTGATCTAATTGTCTGGTAGACGTGACCTCCCTGATTTCTAAGTTAAAACACCCCCGAAATATGTTGGGGATGCAATTCTCGGCGGGCATGCGGAAACGTTCACGGCACCTGTCGCAAGCACAAATTAGAGCCGTGCCAATTCTGCCAAAAATCATCTGCGCCCCAAAATGCCTGCGCAAACGGGATTTGGGCGGTCTTAACTACCAGAATTATTCACAGGCGTGGCCAGGCAAGGCTGGGCATTACGTCAATCAAAACCAATCAGATTCCCGTCTCGCAATGGTTGTTTGCGCAAGGTTGCCTCGCGGAGGCATGCAATATGCTGTAATTCTCTCCATGCGTACTCACTGGTGCGAGGACAGAGGGAGCTTATTGACAGATCGTCTGTGGTGCCAATGACCCTTCGGGTTATGAAGGTAAATAGCCTATGTCCATTGTCCCACAAGTGTTCTCAATTAATTTCTCTCTTTGCGATGTGATAAAAGTTTCTCAGTGAGTTATAGTTGATTGCCTCACTGAATTATCTGCTAATACCCAATTTTTCAGCATAATTTGATGTCTTGGCATGGCAAGGCTGTGCTTAATGACATATCCAAAATCTCTGCGCTGGGAGCGCAGCCGTAATCTCCATGCAGAGCGCTCAAGATCTGTTCAGCAGATCTTGAGTACGTAATGGTACAATGCGTGCCGTTCTGCCCCAGAGAATTCACGAGTGTCACCATCATGGGTGTGTATGTACCTCCACAAGCGAACGTTACTATAGCAATGAAAGAGCTGCAACGTGCTATCAGCGCGCAGGAGGCAAAACAACCAGAAATGGCCCTGGTGGTGACTGGGGACTTTAACAGGGCAAACCTGAGAGTAAGAATGCCCACGCTTCACAAGCACATTCACTTTCCCACCCGAGGCAGTAATACACTGGATCAATGTTACTCAAACATCCGCCATGGCTACAAGGCCGTCCCCCGCCCCGCGTTCGGCAAATCGGATCACGCCTCCATTCTACTCGTACCCAGGTACCAACAAAAACTAAAAAAACAACCCCCAGCATTCCGAACCGCCCACTGCTGGTCAGACCAATCAGACGACATCCTGAGGGACTGCTTTGACTAAGTGGTGTGGGAGGAGTTCAAAGCTGCAGGAGACCTGGGCGAGTATGCAGAGACGGTGTCATGCTTCATAAAGAAGTGTACCGACGACATAGTCCCCACAAAATGAGTCAAAATAATGCCAAATCAAAAGCTCTGGGTCAACAGCGACGTCAGGGCTGCCCTTCACGCCAGGACCACCGCCTTCAGCTCTGGCACACCAGAGCAATACAAGCAGGCACAATATGCCCTCCGGACCGCTATAAAAATAGCTCGGAGAGATTATGGAAGGCAGCTGGAGTCAAAATTGGACACCAACAACCCCAGACACCTGTGGAGAGGGCTCCATGCTGCCACAGACTTCAAAGAGGCAAAACGACAGAACCCCAGCACGTCACCCACCCTACCGGACGAACTCAACGCGTTCTACGCTAGGTTCGACCCCTCTGCCAGAGCGCCTCCCCTCCTCCCCCCCCCCTCTCCCACCCCTCTCCCCCTCTCCTCCCCCCCTCTCCCCTCTCCCCTCTCCCCCTCCTCTCCCCCTCCCCCCCACCACCCCTCTTCCTCCCCTCCCCCCCAACCCCTCCCCCCCTCCTATCCTCCCCCCCCTGCCACCTCTCCCTCCCATCACCCCTCCCCCTCTCCGCCCCACCACCACCCCTCCTCCTCTCCCCCCCCGACCACCTCCCCTCCCCACGTCTCCAAGACCAAGGAGATCATTGTAGACTACAGGAGGGGGGGGGGGGCACACACCCCCCAATCACCATCAACGGCACAGTGGTGGAAAGGGTGGACAGCTTCAAGTACCTGGGAGTCAACATCCACCAGGACCTGACTTGGGCCGGCCACACCGCCACTGTTGTCAAAAAGGCCCAACAGCGAATACACGGACTCAGGCGCCTGAAGAAATTTGGGCTAAGGCCAGAAATCCTTACGGACTTCTACAGAGGCACCATTGAAAGCCTGCTGACTGGCTGCTTCACCGGTACGGGAACTGTACCACCATGGACCGCAGGGCGCTACGGAGAGTGAGACGCGCGGCCCAGCACGTAACAGGATGTGAGTTGCCAGATCTGCATTAACTGTATAAACAGCGGTGCCTCAGGAGGTCCCTGAAGATCATCAAAGACACAAACCATCCCCACAACAGCCTGTTCTCCCTGCTACCCTCAGGGAGAAGATACAGGGTCCCAAAAGCACGCACAAATCGCTTGAGGAACAGTTTCTTCCCGCAGGCCACGAGACTCCTTAACATACACAAATAGTGTAGTAGCCGTACTGTACCGTACTGTAGCTGCTACCATTATGTATGTCTAATGTTTAATTGTATGTCTAATAAGGAATATGCTATTTGCACCTGTATGTCAAATACGCCGAATTTAAAACGCAGAGTTTAATTGTATGTTTAATAAGGAATATGCTATTTGCACCTATATGTCAAATACGCCGAATTTAAAATGTCTAAGCACGGCTAAATTATGCACAGGACATGTGCACCTATGTGCAGTGAATATGCCACTGTCTCTGACTTGTCCTATCACTATACTGCCTTATTGCTTGTTGTGTCTATTGTTGTTTTTGCACTCATA
Source organism: Poromitra crassiceps (assembly GCF_964638095.1). Lineage (NCBI taxonomy): Eukaryota > Metazoa > Chordata > Actinopteri > Beryciformes > Melamphaidae > Poromitra > Poromitra crassiceps. The sequence goes on from NC_139643.1 coordinate 12,670,440, forward strand.
TGCCCTGTCACATTTGTACTATGTTGTAAACGGAGTCCACAGCACAAGAATTTCACACGTGATACTTGTACCATGGAGTGACAATAAAAATATTGAATCTTGAATCTTGAATCTTGAACGAGTGCAGAGAGGTATTTGCGCATAAGAGGTCCTTTTCAAACCTCTTAGCGCAAAGTAATTGCGTGCTGCTGACGATAGGGTAACACCATCTATCCCACATTTTAGCGCTGAAACACCTGCTTTGGCATGGGGCAGCCAATGCCCAGTACAATTATCACAGGAATGCGCTTGTGTCCGCCCGCAGTTTGCATTGCGCACGGCGTCAAACGAGCGCAAACGCAAAATTATCGCTTTTGGGAAGATAGAGGGCATATAGTTTACTCCTCCCTGAATCCAAGATGGCAGCAGGTTTAGTGTGTTGTTAAGTGTTTGTCTGTTTTTAGACATTTTTATAGGATTTTAGTATCTTTTGACACTTTCACCTAAGACTTTTGTATTGCTGATTTACCAACTCTTAAAAGTATACATCCAGCTCTATGGATTGAGCATTATTTTATCTGTTTTGGGAAGCTACTCTGCTCTGCATGCTTTGGCCTATTCCATCTACTCTGAGGATTGATCTGCTGGCTGTGGCCTATTCAGAGTTTCTGGGAACTGTTGCAGTGTGGCTAGTTTTTAGCCTAGAACTGCAGCAATACAGCAGCAGGACATTCAGAGACCCAGCACCTGCTGTAGTGGGGCTTGACTTCAGCCCAGAACTACAGCAGCAACTTGCATCCACCCTGCTCTGCAGCCAGCTGAGGCCTATTCCATCCACTGCTCTGCAGCCTGAGGCTGACTCCATCCACCCTGCTCTGCAGCCTGAGGCCCACTCCATCCACTGCTCTGCAGCCTGAGGCCCACTCCATCCACCCTGCTCTGCAGCCTGAGGCCCACTCCATCCACCCTGCTCTGCAGCCTGAGGCAGTATTTCTGCCTCCTACTGCATGCCAATCAGCATGTTTCCTTTTGCACCATTTTTCCTTTTATTGACTGTACTCTATCCACATGAGGTACATGAAAGCTGTGAAGACCATGTTGTGCCATTGCCTAATTTTTCATTCTCCCCAAAAGGCACAAACTGGGACTTCAATTATTTTAGGAGCTGCCCAAACTGGATCATTCAAATGACTGAGGATCACATCACTCTACCCTATCTTATTACACTTTTTAGTCCATATGAATGGTTGTTTTCATCCTACCCCTATTCCCCAAGTAGACCAGGGCTTAGGAATAATCAATCAATGCATACTACGCAAAACTCAGTGAAAAGAAAATGTTTCATTGTTCTTCTGCTTTTACTTTCAGGAAATGTTCAACCTAATCCTGGCCCACCAGATCTTAATTGTTTGAGTACCCCCTCTGACTTCAAAGATAGATCTGGGCTAGGTGTTATTCACCTAAATGTCAGAAGTCTACTTCCTAAATTGGATCTAGTGAAAATCTGGGCAAAATCATCTGATACTGATATTCTTGTTTTGTCTGAAACTTGGCTTAAAAAATCTATCACAGACAAAGACATTGCTATTAAAGGTTACAATGTTTTTCGTTGTGACCGCCCTAGAAAAGGTGGTGGAGTTGCCATCTATATAAAAAACAAATTTCATGCTACCCTCCTATCATCGGTTTCTCTTAGCAGACAATTTGAATTTCTTGCCTTGAAATTAGAACTTCTTAAGGGCCATTTTATCACTGTTGTAGGTTGCTATAGACCCCCCTCAGCAAGCAGTGAGGCTTTATCATCATTGAGTAAACAATTGTCAACCCTCAATTTTAATGAGATTCTTTTTACTGGAGATTTTAATTGGGACTGGTTGTCCTCTGTCTCTGACAGTTTTAAATCTACCTGTGACTCATATAATCTGACACAACTAATAAATAGCCCAACTCGTCTGAATCTTAAATGCCCAGATAAATCCTCCCTTCTTGATTTATTTCTAACAAATGCTCCTCATAAGTATACTGATATTGGTATTTTTGCAAATGACTTGAGTGACCATTGTGTTATTGCCACTGTCAGACAAGCTAAGCTCCCAAAATCAAGGCCACGAATTATTCTTAAACGTGATTTGAAGCATTTCTGTGAGCAAGCTTTTCATCATGATTTGTGGGATTTTGACTGGAACAAGATATCTCTCATTAATGATGTGGAATTAGCCTGGAAATATTTTTATGATGCTTTCACTAATATTATAAATAAACATGCTCCCTTCCGCAAATTTAGAGTGAAAGGTCGAAACAATCCCTGGTTTTCCCCTCAGCTGTCCGCTCTACTAAAAGAAAGGGATGTCGTGTGGGCTAAGGCCAGAAAATCCAAGTCTGAGGCTGACTGGCTGAGTTTCAGACAGCTACGAAATCGTTTCACCTCTCTCATCAAAAAGGCTAAATCAGAGTTCTACCTTTCTAAAACAACTGATGCCTTAAATGATCCCAAGACATTTTGGAAAGTAATAAAATCTGCATTTGGGAGTGAAACAACTAATGACTTACCAGCCTGTATTGTAAAAGAGTCATGTACTCTAACTGATGAAATCAGATATTCTTAATTGTTTTAATGAACACTTTGTTTCGTCAGGCTCTTTATTCGAGTCTTTACACCCTGATACTCAGCAGTCTAATGAGCAGAGATCTTCACCACCAACTAATTCTATGGGTCAAACATTTAATCTTACACCACTTGATGCATTAGAGGTCCGTAGAGCCTTAAAGAAACTGGACCCTAATAAATCTCCAGGTCCTGACAAACTTGACCCATATTTTCTGAAGTCAGCTGCCGATTTCATAGCAGAACCTCTGACTCATATTTTTAATCTTAGTCTTTCTAACAATGACATTCCTAACATATGGAAATCTGCTTATGTCGTCCCTTTGCTGAAAGGAGGTGATCCCTCACTTGTTAATAACTACAGGCCGATCTCCAAATTATGTGTTCTAGCTAAAGTCCTTGAAAAGTTTGTTAGTGAACAACTGAAAGAATTTTTAGAATCAAATGGTATTCTATCACAGCATCAGTCAGGTTTTAGAAAACAGCACAGCACAACAACAGCTGCTATGAAAGTGGTAAATGATATTATTGAGGCTCTGGACTGCAAGAAATATTGTGCAGCTCTTTTTCTTGATCTGTCCAAGGCTTTTGACACAGTCGACCACGTCACCTTGGCAGATAGACTCCACAGTATTGGCTTATCTGGGCATGCTGTAAGTTGGTTTTCAAACTACTTGTCAGCTAGAACCCAATGCGTCCAGTTTGCCGGGTCTTCTTCGTCTTTCCTCCCTGTATCCAAGGGTGTGCCCCAGGGTTCCATATTAGGGCCCCTGCTGTTCTCTATTTATGTAAATACTCTTTGTGATAATGTATCGAATGCTGACTTCCATTTCTATGCAGATGATACAATCATCTATTGCTCATCCTCTTCTTTACTGCAAACCTTTGATTTTCTGCAGTCTGCCTTTGATGTTGTTCAATCCCATTTAACTCAACTTAAGTTGGTGTTAAATGCAGGCAAATCCAAATGTATGCTGTTTTCAAATGGCAAAGGGCTTCCATCTAATCTGCCAAAAATCTTCACTTCTCAAGGAGCTGAAATTGAGATGGTCACAACATATAAGTATTTAGGTATTATTGTTGATCAAAACTTGTCTTTTAAAGCACACATTGAAAATCTTGTTTCCAAATTGAAACTTAAATTAGGTTTCTTTTTTAGAAATAAAGCCTGTTTCTCGCTCCAGGCAAGGAAGCGCTTGCTCTCAGCAACATTTTTACCCTTATTGGACTATGGTGATCTACTTTTTATGAATGCACCTGAGCAGTACCTGAAGAAATTGGACACTGTTTACCACTGTGCTTTACGTTTTATCACTGGCTGTGGCAATCTCATGCACCACTGTACTCTGTACACTACTGCCCAGTGTTCTTCCTTGTATGCCCGCAGACATACACATTGGTTGGCTTTTATATATAAATCTCTTCTTAGGCTAGTTCCTGCCTATTTGTCTGTTTACATGTGTAGAAAACAAAATCAATACGGTCTACGCTCTCACAATACTCTTCAGATGTTAGTCCCCAGAGCTAGAACCGAATTAGGCAAAAAGGCCTTCAAATATGCCGCCCCTTCGTCCTGGAATAATCTACAGAAGGACCTGAAGTTATCAGAGCTGGTAACTTTGGGGGAATTTAAGGCCATTTTGAAAGATCGAGAGGAAAATACTCTTGATCATTGTAACTGCCCCTAAATTGTTCTCCCATGTATGAATGTATTTCTCTGTTTGTATTGCTTGTGTTTTTGTTGTAACATTGTTTTTTATGCTGCCCTCTTGGCCAGGTCGCTCTTGAAAAAGAGATTTTAATCTCAATGAGACTTTACCTGGTTAAATAAAGGTTATTGATTGATTGATTGAACAGTTCATATGTTATGTTTCTGTTGTTCTGTACTGGTCCATTTCTCTCCTTTTGCTGTCATTTTAGTCATCTTGGTATTTCTATTATTTCTTTTGAAGCGGTTTTTGTGATATGTTTGTTCCCTCCGTTTTATACATTATATCCAAATGCACAGTTTAAATGAAACTTTTTTTTTATTATTTTATATATCCTCCTCCAAGTTCCAGCCTATGTTTTCTCATACGATGGACTGATCCTTAAATCCAACTTTAAAACAATCTGCCTACAGTCATATCACTGTCATGTCACTTGGAAGTGACTAAACTAAGTGTGACTTGCATAGAAAGATATGGTGTGAATTTCAGGTTAAACATGTTAAGATATTAAGACAAATTAAGCTTAGATCAGATTTAAACTCATCCCAGTATCATTGTTCAGATCATGTGACCCTGACAAGGTATCTGCAGATTCTTTAAAGCCTGAAAATCTCTACAAATAAATTATTTAACCCTTAGAAAGTATTAAGTCCTAAATGCAGTATGTTCTTTCACCATGCAGAGAATGTCTGCCCACACTTACCACTGATACAGAAGAAGGCTAACAGTACCAGCTCAGTGGCCTTGTGGTCTGAGTGTCCGCCCTGAGACTGGGAGGTCGTGAGTTTGAAGTCATACCAAAGACTATAAAAATAGGACCCATTTGCCTCTCTGCTTGGCACTCAGCATCAAAGGGGTATGTATTTCATTTTTTTCAGCGGGCATCCTGGACCAAATACCTTGAAATTTGACCTTAATATCTAACCTTGGGGTTGATTGAACATTTGGTGGAGTTACAAGGCTTCAAAATCCATTGCATAATTTTCCCATTGATTTCAATGTTAATTTTGCAAAAAAACATAATCTTTTTTTTCGACTCCCAGGTACTTTCCCCAAAAATAATTTTTTTTCTGATCTTACACCTCTCAGCTCGAGTCAAGACATCAAATTTGTAGCTTCTATTGTGTTTGCCCCCGCCCCCCTATTTGATCAAAAGCATGCAGTTTGATATGAAATATACAGTACAGTGATCGTCATGGTAACATGTCACATGACCTGGGAATGCGGATTTTCCGGTGCAAACTAATGATTTGAAGCCTTTAGACCGAGATTGATGGATGAATGAAGCTAGTTTGTGTTTTTTGTGAAAATTAGCTGGCAGTCGAAAATTGGCAGTTTCATGTATTTTTCGTTAAATTTACCTTCTTTGAAAGTATGTCGTATCTCAGCGCCCGTTCGTTGTAGAGACTCGCCACTAGCATGGCTGGAATCGGCGTCGAAAATTGACTCTAGATCTCTAATATCGTCATGATGTGGCATTCTAAGAGCTTTCTATGACTTCCGCTTTGAGGTACACTCAAAGCACCGAGGCACAGTAAATCCGATGCCCACGAAGGAGCCTCTCGGGCGGGGAGGCGGTCAGAGCGTCATAGGTGGAGCCCAGCGTGTGCTCTCTCGCTCATGGCCTTAATAGCGTCATTCAAGCGTGTGTCTTCAGCCGGATGTCAAACCACGGATATGAGGTATGAGGAAGGGAGTTACCAAAGGATAAGAATCAATAAAAAGTAAGAAAATAGTTAATTATTAATATAAAAAATAAGTACTAATATCAAGATCCATGACCATGGACCAGAGTGTGCTTAGTAGGAAGAAATGCAAATTTGCAATTCTCAAAAGATGGAAGATGGAAGAAAATAATTCCTCCACGAAAAATGTGACAGATCCAAAGCTATGATAATCCCACCACCCGCCACCAGGTGGCATTCATGGGGAGGGAAAAAAAATCATATTTTGTGTTTTCTACTGTAAATTTAGGGGGTTAAAATTCAGAGTAAGCATGAAATGTTGATATGAGGTATGAGGGATGAAGTTACCAATGGATAAGAATCAATAAAAAATAAAAAATAAAATTAATTAAGACTATCAAAAATAAGTACTAATATCAAAATCCATGACCATGGCGCTTAGTGATAACAAAGTTAGCAGGGTACAAGGGTTAAAAAAGAAAAAGAAAAAAAAAGGCACTTTGGGGATCAGGGGAAAACGGGCAAGTGCTCGGGCACCCCTAGCACCCCCCTCTGCACGTGCGTGCTGAGTGCAAAATGACAATCAAACTACAGTAAGCAGTGTCAGGCTGAGAGAGACAGTCCCTAACGATAACACTGTGAGCATCATCAGGTAAGAGACAGGAAGTCAGAGCTAAACACAAAGGTTAAAGATAATCAGCATGGTCAGGTAAGATACAGGAAGTCAGAGCTAAACACAAAGGTTAAAGGTCATCAACATGGTCAGGTAAGAGACAGGAAGTCAGAGCTAAACACAAAGGTTAAAGATCATCAACATGGTCAGGTAAGAGAGAGGAAGTCAGAGCTAAACACAAAGGTTAAAGGTCATCAACATGGTCAGGTAAGATACAGGACGTCAGAGCTAAACACAAAGGTTAAAGGTCATCAGCATGGTCAGGTAAGAGAGAGGAAGTCAGAGTTAAGCACAAAGGTTAAAGGTCATCAACATGGTCAGGTAAGAGACAGGAAGTCAGAGCTAAACACAAAGGTTAAAGGTCATCAGCATGGTCAGGTAAGAGACAGGAAGTCAGAGCTAAGCACAAAGGTTAAAGGTCATCAACATGGTCAGGTAAGAGACAGGAAGTCAGAGCTAAACACAAAGGTTAAAGGTCATCAGCATGGTCAGGTAAGAGACAGGAAGTCAGAGCTAAACACAAAGGTTAAAAATCATCAACATGGTCAGGTAAGAGACAGAATGTCAGAGCTAAACACAAAGGTTAAAGGTCATCAACATGGTCAGGTAAGAGACAGGAAGTCAGAGCTAAACACAAAGGTTAAAGGTCATCAACATGGTCAGGTAAGAGACAGGAAGTCAGAGCTAAACACAAAGGTTAAAGGTCATCAGCATGGTCAGGTAAGAGACAGGAAGTCAGAGCTAAACAATGGTTAAAGGTCATCAGCATGGTCAGGTAAGAGACAGGAAGTCAGAGCTAAACACAAAGGTTAAAGGTCATCAACATGGTCAGTTAAGAGACAGGAAATCAGAGCAAAGGTTAAAGGTCATCAGCAAAGTCAGTAAAGATGCGCGGGCTGCAGTTATAACTGTGCTGACCGCGGATATCCCGCCCCAGGCAGATCAGAAAAATAAACATTCTGATTAATAGCGGATGGGTTGTGGGCGGGTAAAATTATGTATCATTAATGAGGAACATTAATATTTATTATTCATACTCATATTTATAGTTTTGATTGTAGATGCTACAGTTCAAAAGTTATGGACCAAAACATGAAGACGGCTGTCATAGCGCCACCATCAGGTCAATAGGAGTATTTTTTTTTAGATCAGAGCAATGAGTAAACATGGGGCGAGCCAAGGAAACCTGGGAAAAAATCGTTTTGATTGTAGAAGCTACGGTTCCAAAGTTATGGACCAAAACCTAAAAATGGCTGTTATAGCGCCACCGTCAGGTCAATCAGTGTAATTTTTTATGCCAGAGTAGAAGAGTACTCTATGAACATTAAGGCTGCCACGATTAGTCGACTAGTCGCGACTACGTCGACGATTTAAATTGTCGCCGACGAATTTGGTAGTCGACGTAATCGCATGTTTTTTTTGGAGCTGAAAAAAAGAAAAAAACGTTTGTTTTGTTTCCCTGAAGCTGCTGCCGTGCCGTCCTCACTGGCTGGCCTGGCCTGTGGCTCCTGTCTTTGATGCACATGCGCAGTACCGGTCATCCGGGGTCCGGGCACGTAGTTTTCCCCGGATGACTGGTACTGCGCATGTGCCTGCGCACATCACTGGAAAAACAAGTCTACTAGCCGTCCGCGTACATCAAAAGTGTGGGAACGTTTTACCCACAATATTGAGAAAAAGAACGTTAAATGCACAATCTGCAAAGCTGAACTCGCCTTTCATGGCAGCACAAGTATGATGCTTGAGCATCTAAAAAGGAAGCACGTTGTTGTGGCGGATGAAGACGATAGGGATGAAGGCTCGTCTCGGTAAGCTAATTAGCTTGTTAGCTCACTACTAACGTTACCTTAAGTTGTATCTGCTAATGTTAGCTATTGGCTAACGATATTAACGTTAAAAGTCTTGCTGTAACGTTGTCATCATAGCGACGATCATGTTCTGCTGAGTCTGACGGTAATACTGGAAATGTGATACTTTCCAAATAGCTAAAATGTTGTCTTACGTTACAGTGCCAAGAAGAACCGTTCTATGAATAGCTATCTTACCAAGATGCCAACGTGCACCCCAGCAAGCCACTGTCCTGACCGGATCGATCCTTAACATGCTGGTTAAGGATATGAGACCCTTGTCCATGGTCGATGATAAAGGATTTAAACTAATGATTCAGCAGTTCAACCCTGAATACCACGACAACTATCTTCCAGGCCGAACTCATTTCACTACATTGATGGAGAAGAAATACGCTACAGCCTTTCAGAAGGTAAGTCTCTATCACACACACACACACACACACACACACACACACACACACATGATTTAACACATTTCACAAATAAATAATATTAAGAGCTTGCTGTCTGAGTGATCAATAATTTAATCTTGGTTAAAGCATAAATAACAAAACGACACAGCAATGTAATGTACATTTATTGTATTTTATATAACAACAGCATTCATGAATGAATGAATAAATAAAATTAAATCTTGAGTTGATGCATGAACTGGCCACAATATTGTTAATAAAATCTAACTGATCTGTTACTTACTGATACTTTACATTGTGTCTTTTCACTTCAAAAATCACCTCTGATGTTTTTAAGGTAAAGGAGACCCTCAAAGGTGTCAAAGGCTCCCTCACCCTGACTGCTGATGTGTGGACTAGGCTTGCTCTCTTTTGAGAGCAGATGTTCCCTGCTGCAGAGAAGATCCGCTCGGATGGGGTGGAGGTTGCAGGGATGGACAGAAAGGATTTTGCCAGCTTTGATAGTGTGGGGAAACGCCCCACATTTTCACGCCACCATTTGAGAGGGTCGGCCTTTTTGGATATCTTTGTGCACCTCTACTTACATTTAAAAATGTGTTTGATACCTGAAAAATGTATTTGTGGATATTTTGGTTGCATACTATGTTTTCAATTTCAATGTGTACTGTTTTGCAATTTGCACTGCATTATTACATTTACTACATGCAAGTATGATGCCTATTCTGCTCTTGCTTTGTACAGGTTAGCTTAGCAGATAGCTAACATGAAATCCTTGAATAAAGACCCAGGAAACCGGAGTTGAGTTTAGGACTTTTAGTTAGAATTTCCTCTTTTTTGTAAAACTGTGAAAACACAAAAATATAACATAGCATTACAAACTGCCCATATACATACATACATATAGCCTACATGAATATACAATTCAAATTTGACATATCCATCACAAACAATGAGTAGCCATTAGGCCTACCATGTGGCTTGGAGGGCTAGTTAGCACCTAAGCTAATTTAATGTTGTTAGCAATTAGCATCGATTTTTAACAACATAAATGTCATACACAAAAGATTCCAAAGTGGAAGTTACACAAAGAATATATCAAAGTACACCTTTAAATGAAATACTTACAGACTTAGACCCTCAAAGGCTAACAGAAATATGAGTGAAAAGTAGCTGCAGCATGTCCTCTCAGTAGAGTCAGAAACACAAAGGAACTACGGCAAGACAGGAGGGTTAAATATAAGAACTCAAATGCAATACCATTTTATGCCACTAGAGGTCTTGAATGCAACACAAAACTGTGGGGGCAGAACACTCCCCGCCTGGTATTTTGTAATACCACTATGACCCTTTACTGAGGAGCAGTACGACTTCAGAGACAGGTCTTGAATACACCTTGGGGGTTCCCTGTCTGATGATCTTTACATCAACTTTCCGAATCCTACCATCACGGCTAGGGATGGTTTCCACAATGACCCCTGTGGGCCACTCATTCCTCTTAACTTGAGTGTCTTTGAGGAGTACCACATCGCCAACTTGCAGGTTCGGCCGTTCTGGAGGGTCACCAAGTACTCTTGCTTCCAGCGTCTCCAAAAAGTTTCAGCGAGGCTTTGCACTTGCTTCCATTGTTTGTTATATAGATCCTTGAGATCCATGTTTCCTAGAGGAGCAGATACTGGGTCAATCTTCTGAGTGAGCAGCATTGCGGGCGTGAAAACCGCTGGCATCTCAGGGTCCGAGGACACTGGCACTAGGGGTCGTGCATTCATGATTGCCATGACTTCAGCCATGAGTGTCACGAGTACTTCATGGGAGAGGCGACAGTTCTCCTTCAGCAACATGGCATCCAAAATGTGGCGTGCAACTCCAATCATCCTCTCCCACACACCCCCCATGTGAGAGGAGTGTGGCGGATTGAATGTCCAGGTGCAGCCTTTGTCTTGCAGATGAGCTTTCAACTCTGGATCTTCTGAGTTTATCTGCAGTTCTTTGCAAGCTCCAATGAAGTTTGTGCCCCTGTCGGAACGCAACAGTCTCACTGGCCCTCTGATAGTGGTGAACCTCCTCAAGGCGTTGATGAAGCTCGATGTTGACATTGTCTCTATGACCTCGATGTGCACCGCTCTTGTACTTAGACAGGTGAACATGACTGCCCAGCGTTTGCTTTCCGCATGGCCACCTCTGGTCCTGCGCGATGAGATGGTCCAAGGCCCGAAGACGTCGAGTCCAACGTGTGTGAACGGAGGATTTACGGTTAGTCTATCCACAGGTAAGTCAGACATTTTTTGTTCTTCTAACTTCCCTCTCATTCTTTTGCAGATCACGCATTTGTGTATCACACTTGACACCAATCCCTTACTTCCTGTTATCCACAGACCAGCTGTCCGAACTGCGCCTTCGGTGAAGTGCCTACCTTGGTGAGCAACTTGTTCATGGTAGTGTCTTACCAGCAGAGTAGAGACATGATGGTTCTTGGGGAGAATGATTGGATGCTTTTCTTCCCACTACATGTCTGCTGACGATGTTCGGCCTCCGACTCTCAGCAAACCATTGTCATCAAGGATGGGGTCCAAACTCTTGAGTGGACTGCGTTTTGAGATTTCTTCACCTTTTGAGAGGTTTTTCATTTCCTCTTTGAAGAAGTCTTGTTGTACGCTTTTCAGGATTATGAGTCTTGCTCGAATGAATTCATCCTTTCTCTGGTCACGTTCTGGCGTTCTGGAGAAGGCTCTGGCCTTTTGGATGAGCATGGCTGTTGCACGGGTGAGTGATTTCCAGCTGGAAAATCTTTCAAATCGATGGGAGCCTAGAAGTCCATCTGTAGCTTTCGTTGCGTAGGTTGAAACTTGAGGGCGAACTTCCACATCAGTCTCTGGATGCAGAAGGTCAAATATCTCTGACTGTGGAAACTCATCCATCTCCGGTCTTGTCAGAAAAGCTGGACCTGAAAGCCAGTTGGTGTCTTTTAGGAGAGCAGCTGGAACAGACCTAGATCCATGATCTGCAGGATTATGGTTGGTGCTGATGTAGTGCCACTGATTTGGGTGAGATGACTTTCTTATTCTAGTCACTCTGATTGCCACATAGACATAGAAGTTCCTGGATGTGTTATGAAGATAGCCCAGTACAATCTTGCTATCTGTGTAGAACTTGACTGCGTGAATCTCCACATCAATTTCATCCATTACCAGATCTGCAATCTCTGCCGCCAAGACCGCTGCACACAGCTCTAAACGAGGGACAGTGTGCGCAGGGCGTGGAGCCAGCTTGGCCTTCCCCATGGCTCTGTCCTTCTATATCGACTGCCCTAAGGTAAGCTACAGCCGATATAGCCATAGTGGAAGCATCCGCGAAGACACAAATTTCTCTGTGTAATGTGGCAAGCAGAGAAACAGCAATGTAGGTCCTCTGAATCTGGAGCTGTTCAAGTTCTGACAGGGAATCCTTCCAGGCATTCCACTGAATTTATTTCTCTTCTGGTAGTGGAGTGTCCCAGTCATACTCTTCTGTGGATAGATCTCGGACAAGTGCCTTGCCCTGAATCGTGATTGGTGCCACAAACCCCAAGGGATCATAAAGACTGTTGACCGTTGAAAGGATGCCCCTTCTAGTGAATGGCTTTTCCTTATCAGACACGCAGAATGAGAAGCTATCTGTTTGTAGGTCCCATCTGATGCCTAGACTGCGTTGGAGAGGCAGGGGATCAGATGACAGGTCGAGATCCTTAAGACCTTTGGCACGATCTTCAGCTGGGAAAGAGTCCATAACAGTGCTGCTGTTAGATGCTATCTTATGCAGCATGATGCTTGATTCTGCCAACATCTCCCTTGTTCTTTTCAGAATGTCGTTGGCTTCATCCACAGTGGAGAATGAGGCAAGTCCATCATCGACATAGAAGTTCCTCATGACGAACTGCTTAGCATCTGTCCCATGTTCTTTCTGTCCTTCTTCCGCTGCCCGTCTCATGCCATAAATGGCCACGGCTGGTGAGGGACTGTTACCGAATACATGTACTGTCATCCGAAACTCAGTCACTGGCTTTGTGTAGTCGTTATCTTCAAACCACAAAAACCTGAGAAAGTCACAGTGTTCTTCACAGACTGTAAAGCAGTAAAACATCTGTTGCACATCTGTTGAGACTGCAATAGGCTCTCTGCGGAAGCGAATAAGGACTCCAAGAAGAGTATTATTCAGGTCTGGTCCCTTCAAGAGGATGTCATTGAGGGAGACACCTTCGTGCTTGGCACTGGAATCAAACACTACCCGTATTTGGTCTGGCTTCTGTGGGTGGAAGACGCCAAATGTTGGTAAGTACCAGCACTCTTGGTTCTCCTTCAAAGGTGGAGCTGGCTCTGCCTGGCCTGACTCAAAGACCTTCTGCATGAAATCAAAGTATTGTTTTTTCATGTCTGGCTTTCTTTCCAGTGTGTGACACAGAGATGAGAGACGTTTGGCTGCTTGCCCTCTATTATTTGGGAGACGGCGCCTAGGGGATCGGAACCGTAGGGGAGCTACCCAGGTGTTTGCATCATTCATGTATACATTTTTATCCATGATCTCCAGGAAGGCTTCATCTTCAATAGACAAGGCTATTTTCTCATCCTCTTTTGTCCTTTCGAATACTTTGCTTCCAAGGTCATCAGTGTTGTCTTTTAGGAGGTCTGTCTCTTTGGAGGTTTGAATGCTCTGACTTGATGTTCTCGTGTCAAACTTCTCTTTGATGTGGAGAACACTAGCACATGGACTAAGGAAAGATGTACGTCCACTAGGTAGGACATTGGTCCTGTAAACATTGATACTGCTTGGCTTGTGGACTCCCCTCAGACATACTTCCCCAACAATAACCCAGCCGAGGTCAAGTTGTTGTGCATATGGTGCATTGTTGGGTCCATTGTATTGTTTACGTACTTTGTGTACACGTAGTATGTCTCTTCCGAGGAGAAGGAGAATGTCTGCATTGTGATCAATGGGTGGGATTTTATCCGCCACTGGCTTGAGGTGAGGATAATGGAGTGCCATCTCTGCTGAGGGAATCTCGGAGCGGTCGTCAGGCATCATGTCACACTCTATGAGTGTGGGAAGAGGGATCTTTATGTTGCCATCTATTGACTCAACTACGAGGTTGCTTGCGCGTCGTCCTGCTGTCTCCACAACCCCTGAGCATGTTTTAAGAGTGTAGGGTGCAGCACCTGTTTCAATGCCAAAGCTCGGTCTTAGCTAGGGATCTGTTACTCTGTTCATCGAGCACAGCGTATGCTTTAATAGCTTTCTCTTTTTGATCTGCAGGGTAAACTCTGACCAAGCATATTTTGGAGCATGATCTTGAGCCAAATGAGTCCCCGCAGACTTCTGTGCACTTTGACATAACCTCTGCAGCCTCATCTTGCTGTTGCTCCCCGCCTTGATCTTCCCTAGTGAAAGAGCTCACTGGTTTCCATGCCGCTGGCCCTGGGTGCAGCGCAGATGGGTGTCTGTCACTGTTGCACTCTTTGCATTGCACTGATTTGTCACAGTCCTTGGCAATGTGGCTTGTTGAGGCACAACACTTGAAACAGATGTGTTTCTCTTTGAGGTAAGCTTTTCGTTCCTCTAAGGTCTTGCTGCGGAAGCCACGACATTTCCTTAGAGGGTGGGGCTTATCATGTAATGGACACAGTCTGTCTGGATCCTCAACATTTCTCTCCACATTGCTTCGCTTCTTTTCACCTTGAGAGGAAACCTCAGTCTTCCTGGTGAATACAGATGGTTTGACATATTTCAGAGGTTTATCCGTCCTGTTTGAACTACCCATGGTGAGTTCAGCAAAGCTGGGGTCATTTCGTGTCTTTGCTTGGTCTCGGATGAACTTTACAAAGATGCTAAAGGGAGGATATTGAACCTGATAGTCATTTTTATATTTAGAGCCAACTGAGATCCATTTCTCCATAAGGTTATAGGGGAGCTTCTGTGCGATGGGATTGACTCCACGTGGAGTGTTGAGGTAAGAGAGTCCAGGTAAAAATCCATCTTTTCTAGCTGCTTCCAGCTCAAGCAATAAGTCTCCTAACTCCCGCAGTTTCTCATTGTCTTTGTTTGAGATCTTTGGAAACTCCTCTAATTTCTTCATCAGAGCGTGTTCTATCATTTCAGCTGATCCATAGCATTCCTCCAATCTCTGCCACACCATTTGGAGTCCTGAGTTGGCATTATGAATGTGGACTGCACGGATGCGTTTGGCCTGCTCTGCCGACTGTGGTCCAAGCCATTTGGTCAATAAATCCAACTCCTCCCTGGGTGTGAGGTTGAGGTCACTGGTGCTGCTGATAAAGGAAGCTTTCCAGGCCCAGTAGTTCTCTGGTCTATCGTCGAACTTTAAAAGTCCTGAGCTTACCATCTCTTTACGAATTAAGTATTTGGCCAATTCTGATGTGCCTGACTGGTCATGCGGGGGTGCTCTAGAGGGCATGAAGCTTGTTGTACCCTCCAATGGTGTGCTGTGAGTCAGAAGGGGGCGACGTCCTTCTTGGGGGAACTTCATAGAGCTTTTACGGCTTTGCTGTGTGTAGTCTGTGGTGCTCATGCTCTGGTGGTTTTGTGCTGCTAATTCTTGGAACGAATGATAGCTGCTTCCTTCCAAACTGTGTATCTGAATACCCTGATTATCTATATCACCGCTGTCCATATTTAGCTGGTGCTGTGGTGAAGAGATCGGTTCTTCATTTGCGAGTTGGGGATGTTGCTGACCTTGTTCCCAAGAATGTTGTTGCACGTATTCATCAGTGCGTTGAGTTGGGGGATACAGAGGCAAATTTGTCACATTCTGATGTGCTGGTGCTCCTCCTTCCTCCTCATAAGCTGCTTCAAGGATTTCAGCCTCTGTAATAGCTGCTTCAGCATCACCCTGAATTTTCAGTACATGGAGGTTGGCCTCTAACTCTGTTGCCCTCCGTTGCTGTTCTGCTTCTAGCTCCGTTTTCTTCCTTTGCTGTTCCGCTTCGATCTGTGCTCTTCTTTTTAATTCTTCTGCTTCTATCCGTGCCTGCTTTATCTGCATGTCTGCCTCCCTTTGGGCATATGACGCCTTGACTCGTGCAGCTTCAGCTTTAGCTCTTGCTTTGGTGGCAGCAGAACCGGTTGTTGAAGCACGACTAGAATGTTTGGAACGGCCGGAGCGTTGAGACTGTGCATCTTGTGTGTCTGGCAGCAGATTTTCTTCTTTATGGTCTTTCTCCGACATCTTAGATTGTTAATTCTTTACTGCGCTGTATTTCTGGTCTGCAGTGTTGATACTGCAACTCGCCTTTCATTTGTTAGCAGACTGAATGTAAAGTCTTTTTACTATTCTGCTCTTGCTTTGTACAGGTTAGCTTAGCAGATAGCTAACATGAAATCCTTGAATAAAGACCCAGGAAACCGGAGTTGAGTTTAGGACTTTTAGTTAGAATTTCCTCTTTTTTGTAAAACTGTAAAAAACACAAAAATATAACATAGCATTACAAACTGCCCATATACATACATACATACAGCCTACATGAATATACAATTCAAATTTGACATATCCATCACAAACAATGAGTAGCCATTAGGCCTACCATGTGGCTTGGAGGGCTAGTGAGCACCTAAGCTAATTTAATGCTGTTAGCAATTAGCATCGATTTTTAACAACATAAATGTCATACACAAAAGATTCCAAAGTGGAAGTTACACAAAGAATATATCAAAGTACACCTTTAAATGAAATACTTACAGACTTAGACCCTCAAAGGCTAACAGAAATATGAGTGAAAAGTAGCTGCAGCATGTCCTCTCAGTAGAGTCAGAAACACAAAGGAACTACGGCAAGACAGGAGGGTTAAATATAAGAACTCAAATGCAATACCATTTTATGCCACTAGAGGTCTTGAATGCAACACAAAACTGTGGGGGCAGAACAATGCCAGAAATGAATGCTACATGCTCTAAGCTTTAAGATTCATTAAAAGATTATTTTTGAGTGAATTATCATCTTAATTGTCTTTATTTTTAGTTGGCAAATGCTTAAAACAACTTGATGATAGCTAAATCAGAGCAATTGAGTAATTGTGCGATAAGCTGCAATTTATCCGATTAGTCGACTAATCGTTGAAATAATCGGTGACTAGTCGACTATCAAAATAATCGTTTGTGGCAGCCCTAATGAACATATGGACCCAATTTGGGAACAGTCGCTCTTATGGTTTGTGAAACGTCAGAACTCTAGAAAGGCAGCTGGTCCTGACCTGGTTTCTGCAGCCACTATCAAGTGGTGCGCAGACAAATTGTCTCTGGTTTTTACTGATATTTTTAATTTGTCCCTGAATGTGTGTAAAGTCCCTGCTTGTTTTAAATCAGCTATAATTGTTCCTGTACCTAAGAAAACAAATGTTAGCTGTTTAAACAATTACAGACCTGTGGCTTTGACTTCTGTAATTATGAAGGTATTTGAAAAGCTAGTAGCCAAGTATCTGTCTAATGTGACACTTGATTCGTTTCAATTTTCATATAGGAAGAAGAGGTACATATACAATACAGGATGGACGGCCGTAAAAAAGCTGTGTGTGAAAAGGAGTGACATTGTTTTCGAGTGTTTCGCCATGTCATTTATGGAACATACTTGAATTTGGGGAAGGACCCCCCTGTGTGTGTTTTTTTTTTCATATTCACATTTGGGATTGTGCATACTTTTTTGTTTGCAATTTCTGTTTGCAGTGTGGTTTATATTAATGCACAAACTTTTCACATATTCCTCAATTTATTTATTTTCATGAGTTTTGTAGCATAAATGCGAGCCCTAGAAGTAAAAAGCTTGAGCTAAGCTAATCCAGAACTGCACACTGTCGCATAGGCTTCACGTCACGTCAGCACTCAACCTTGACTGTTGTTGGTGTGTGCACTGCTGTGCACTGATTACCCCGGGCTGAACGGGCTGAACCAGGTGAGGGAAAGAGATGCCATGTCATTTATGGAACATACCTCCCCTGTGTGTTTGTTTTTCAATAATGAGAGACTAGAAGAAAGGTATAACAAACTTTAATGAATGGACGAACAACATTTAGATTTGGCATATGACTCCATGATGTGATGTCGCTCCTCCTGAGCAAGAGGAGGACGTCACTGATGTATAGGATAGAGAACCCCCCATAGGGAGTTCTACAGGAGTCATGACATGGTGGTGTTCAGGGGAGGAGGAGGGTCGAAACAACTGCAGCGGCGTAGAATCAGCAACTGCGGGTGACACACAAGGTGAGTTACACACAGACAAATACCAAGGGCCTGATATGAGCTACTACTCCATTCATAAGATACTCCATTCAAGTGATTGGCCAGCAGGCCAGAGCGAGGGAAAGCGTGGGAAAGCGTGGGACACAGTGATTGGACAGGATTGAAGGGGGCGTGTCTATTTATGACTGAGTGACAACCTGAACAAGGCGTTGGCTGCAGGGGAAATAAAGATGAATGGAAGGAATCAATGAATGAATGAATAAGATAGTTTAATCAGGTATTGACTAAGGTAGCCTTCATTATTGAAAATTGTCTAAGACATCATTTCATATTCACATTTGGGATTGTGCATGCTTTGTTGTTTGCAATTTCTGTTTGCAGTGTGGTTCATATTAAAGCACAATCTTTTCACATATTCCTCAATTTATTTATTTTCCCCATTATTATTATTATTATTTATTTTTGGCCCACTTGAAGTGTATTTTCGCATCTGGTTAAATTATTTTGGGGTGGAAGTCTGTCCGAAAACGGTCCCTGTAGACGCGAAGGGCGGGGTGTCATGTGGGAAGCTGGGTGATCAGGAATGGCGTCCAGTCTATCCTGAAGTACAGCACGCAACTCACTGAGCTCCTGGCTGACTCCGTCTACATTGCCATCCTCTTCATCAGACATCAAATCCTGAGAGACGCCCCTCCACATATCCTTTTCCATCTCAGTCAGCACCTTGGTCCTCAACGTGAAGAGCTGTAAACACAAACACACACAGTCAGTAACTGCTAAACAACTAACACATAACTAATTTCCCTCATGCGTTGCAGTAACAAAAAAATACCTTCACATTAGGGATGCTTGCTTGTTAAGGATTTACTCGAGCAAAGAAAAATTACTCGATCAAAACAAAACATAAAAGCAACGCATTAAATGGTGTTTTCAAATAATTTTTCAATGATCCTCCAGAGGGCTCAATGATATCACTGTAACAGACTGTTCAGCGTGTATGCGAGGCTCTGTGTGTGTCCCCTCGAGAGTTGCCGTACAATAGGAAGTGGGGGACTTTGTTGTTGACCACAGAGCTGGTGTGTGCTAACGCTAGGAGCTAACTGAGAATGAATGTGGAAACGTGTTATAACGTTACAGCCTGACTCTCAGCCTGAAACTTTATTGTTTTAACAAAGTGTAAGTAATAGGCGGACCCGGACACTCGGCTACATCACTATAGCCCTTTTCAGACAAGTCATACGATGCTGTTCAAGTAGAACAGTGTTCATTCAGATAAATTGGCTCGCGTGGAGTCTCACCTGGACTGCGAGCAGAAAAAATAAACAATCTGCGTGGGTAAGTGAGCCCCTGCGGCCGTGACGGGGATTCTGGGCAAATGTTGACATGTCTAAAAAGTTATGCCTCCACGTTTTTATGTGTTTCATAGCGTAGGCTATGCTATGCAATGCTGTGAGAAATATACAATAAGTTGCTGCTGCATAAATAAATGTTTTATTGAGGAAAAAACGCATTTGGTATGGTTTGGAAAATTTTGTATTTTTAATTACAATTAATCGATTGATTGATTGTTAACGTTACCAATGATCGAGTTTGGAATTTGCGGAAAATGTGCATCCCTACTTCACATTAGGTAATGCTTATTCAGCACTCTTATGCTTGTTATTCAAAGGATGTTTTCAACTTTACAATAAGGGTCACAAAGAGCATTAATAAATGGTTAATTACGGATAAGTACCGGTAATGTTTTTCAGCACTTTAATAAGTTTATGAACTGTTAGTTAAGGAAAACTAACAGTAAATATTCTAGACATATTTATTAGCCCTTGAGTACATACAATCCTGAATTGCTGAGCGGGCTGTCTCAAGCCAGCAATATCAGTATAAACTTAGACTTGACCTAATTTAATAATTATGGCATCAGTCGACCCAGTAGCTTAGATAGAAAATCTAATAGCTGGTGAATAAACTTAGTCCTGAACTTCTGAGCGGGCTATCACAAGCCAGCAGTATCAGTATAAACTTAGACTTGACCTAATTTAATAATATGGCATCAGTCGACCCAGTAGCTTAGATAGAAAATCTAATAGTTGGTGAATAAACTTAGTCCTGAACTGCTGAGCGGGCTATCACAAGCCAGCGGTATCAGTATAAACTTAGACTTGACCTAATTTAATAATATGGCATCAGTCGACCCAGTAGCTTAGATAGAAAATTGAATAGCTGGTGAATAAACTTAGTCCTGAACTGCTGAGCGGGCTATCACAAGCCAGCAGTATCAGTCTAAACCTAGACCTAGACTACCTAGACCTGGATTAGCAGTATAGTATTAGTCATCCTAGTATGGACATAATGGATAGAATATCTATAATATCCGCTGAATAAACCTAGTCCTGAGCTGCTGAGCGGGCTGTCTCAAGCCAGCAGTATCAGTATAAATCTAGACTTGACTTTGTAATATAGTATCAATCAGGCGCGGACTGCATAATCGGGCACGTCGGGCAAATGCCCGGTGGCCTGGCCTGGCCTGGCCTGGCGTGCAAAAAAAAAAAATATATATATATATATATATATATATATATATATATTTTTTTGGTGCCCGCAGTCAGGCCACTCACTGAACAGCAGGCCAGGCACCGCCTACTGGTTTACTAGTGGTTTTATTACTTTATTCAGGGTTAAAGTGGGTGCATCTCATTATAAAATTGGACTCGGCCCAAATCGGGCTTCAAACGGCCCAAATCGGGCTTCAAACGGCCCAAATTGGGCTTCAAACGGCACAAATCTGGCTTCAAACGGCCCAAATTGGGCTTCAAACGGCCCAAATTGGGCTTCAAACGGCCCAAATTTTTCTGCTGCTGCTAAACTTAGTTCCACCCCTGCGCAGATTCCTCTGTTTTCCTCTCTCTCTCCCCCTCAGGTGTCCTTCATTGGCCTGATGTACACCCCCGCCGCTGCCGCACTAGGTCCGGTCGTCATCGTCCCAGCTACCTGTCGTCACTCTAGGCCATCTACCCACTACTCCTTCGCCTGTCTGACACCCTGACACCCCGGGCTCATCATCACCAACGACCCCTATCCTCATCATCCTGGTCACCTGTCATAAATTCACCTGTTTAACGTTGAGCGTTGTGTTGTTGTTAGCTTAGCTTCTAGCTATTAGCTAAATAATTATATTTTCAACCATAATTTACCGCGATGTGACAGAAAAAGTGTCATTTACAGAGCGCGTGCAGCATGCCCTGCAGGCTCCCGTTCTAGCCTGTTTGAGGAGTGTACTCGGTGCGACAAATCTTCTGTGGGGATCCGAATGAACCCAAAAGTATTTGGGGGTAGAAAACATCATATTTTAAGCTGGAAATGAGGACCGTGGTGTAAAAAACCAAAATTCTCTTTTAAGGCATACATGTTTTCAACTTTACAATAAGGGTCACAAAGAGCATTAATACATGGTTTATTACAGGTAAGTAATGCTTATTAGGCACACTTGTGCTTTTATTAAGTGTTACTTAAGGGATATATGTTTGCAACTTTACAATAAGGGTCACAAACAGCATTAATATATGGTTAATTACAGTTAAGTAATGCTTTTAGAAAATGCATATATGTTAGGGCCACATGAAGAAACGGAACCAGCAAACCTCAAATTAACGTTAATTTAGGGTTAATGGATCCTTATTAAGCACTACTAGTCATGTTAATTACAGGGCGTTAATGAATGCTTATTAAGCATTAACCAACCCTTACTTAATGCACATTAGTTAATGTTAATTAAGGGTTAATTAAGGCTTTACTAACCCTATTAATTAATGGTTAATCCATGCTTATTAAGCATTAACTAACCCTTAATTAATGTACCCTTATTGTAAAGTGTTACCGTTTTCTCCATCCTAAATGGTCCATTAACTTGTGATTTGAATAAATTCTTATAATGATGCCGAGGGCATTTGGAGTCATTTGTTGAATTTGTTATCTGCTGAGAAACCGCTGTGCTGCTGTTATTTTTTACAGTGTCAATTTTAAGACGGGAATGAGATACAGAGCGGAAGAGAGGAAACAACAAGAGGACACTAGAGGAGAGAATAGAATGGAGGAGAAGAGACAAGAGAGGAAACCACATTATTATGGATCCCAAACCACTTCCAGGTCAGACCCACCCAACTCTGCCTCGATTGAGTTGGATTTAGGCACGCATAGGTTGGATTTAGGCATGAGCAGTGGTGTTTGGTTGGGTTTAGGTAAGCGTAGTGAAGATTGGTTGGGGTTATGGTAAGAATATCCGGGTAAAGCAATCAGGCTGAGTATAGGGCATTCAGAGGCAGAGAAGGGCGGGGTCTGACCTGGAAGTGGTGTGGCATCCATAATAACGCGTAAAGCGCACTGGTGTCAGGATCAGTGACTCCTACAGTAAAGCAGTACAGCAAGTAGTCTCGGCTCCCAGACAATTGGAGACAACAGCGCCACAGATAGAGACTGAGAACTGAGTCTATACAGCAAGATTCACTGAGTAGTGTGCAGACTAACTTTACTCACCTATTATTGTGAATGCTTGACCATGTGAGAAAGGCCTCAAAAAAGGCATTCCATGGAGTCATGTGACAAATTAAAACACTGCTATTGGTTTCATTATGGCCCCACCTCTTTTTAAAGTATTGCATCATAATTGACTGCGAAAGGCCAAAAATGGGTATATTACCTCGAGGCAACACTGTACCGTAAGGTTTAACTCCCCATGGCATGAACTCCCATTACTGTTACTGTTAATTAAGTATTTTGAACCCAAATCATATTTTTTCCCTGAGATTTTGTCCAGAACATCATGATTGTCTAGTAGGTAGAGAGATAAGAGAGAAACTATGATCAGATCAGATCAGATCAGTTATGCTTCTACATTCTCTGTGTTCACTTCTTGGGTTTGAGTTTGCTGGTGACCCCCTGGAACCTCAAGGACCCCGGTCGTCCCGTTGAGAACCACTGCTCTATAGCACCACCAGGTGGCCAACATGCATGGGCTGCCTTGACTGCTCTATAGCACCACCAGGTGGCCAACATGCATGGGCTGCCTTGCATGGGGGGCCACAGGAGCCCACCTGGCAGATATGGCTGCTGTAGGACTTATTCCTGAGCTGCAAACTTTTAGCAGAGATAAAGAAACAACGAATGAAGAAGAACAGTTCCAGCAAATATGTACAACAGTACAGGGTTTCATAGCAAAGTCATTTTGGTCACATGTGTCAAGCTTTAACAAAAATGAGATCCCAACACTACATGTACACAGCCATCTATCAACAAAGAACATACAAAATCTATTTCTCACAGATCCAGAACTTTGTTTCATTATTCCAGACTTGTGTCCACTGTTCTTGTTGATCACAGCATAATGAGTAGCTTCCATAATGGTTTGGATTTTGAGGCCATCCTGCCGACCAGTAGCTGCAGAACAAACAACATTCTCCTTTTTAATAGAGCTGAAACTTGATTCATTTTTAAATAATGTATTGAATCTCACATCAAATCACACCTCAACTCAAAACTCAAATGAAATAATCTATAGTCAAGAACACATTTTGTTTATTAACATAGACACGTATGTATCAATAAAATAATAAGCAGCCTCATAAGTAGTAGGCCTATTAAGCTTTTCAAGAGAGAGAGACAGACACACACACAGAGACGCGTGTGTGTGCGCACACGCACACACACACACACTTTGATTGATTGATGCTTTGGCAAAAGTGTTGTTGTGATATGCATGCCAATATAGCAAATTTGAATTGAGTGTGTGTGTGTGTGTGAATGCCCTTCTCTGAGGTTTTCTTCTCATTTTTATGTCATACAGAACAGGTTCCCACTGGTCCTTGAAAATCAAGGCATTGAACGTTTTGAAAAGTGACATGGGTCACTGGAAGTACTTGCATTTAT
This sequence comes from Poromitra crassiceps, assembly GCF_964638095.1. Classification (NCBI taxonomy): domain Eukaryota; kingdom Metazoa; phylum Chordata; class Actinopteri; order Beryciformes; family Melamphaidae; genus Poromitra; species Poromitra crassiceps. The sequence goes on from NC_139643.1 coordinate 12,694,489, forward strand.
ACATTTTGTGCAAGAATATAAATTTAACTTTTAACTTATTTTGATATTATTTTACTGATCATGTAACCTATGTGAGAATGCTGTTCGTGGACTACAGCTCAGCATTCAACACCATAGTACCCTCCAGGCTGGTAAGCAAGCTCAAGGATCTGGTACCACAGTGCCATCATGTGGTCCAGGGGTACCAGGATGATTGACAGTTTCTCCATCCTCACCCTCACAAACAGGGGAGGAACAAGCCAAGGGGGGAGGAAAGGTGTAAAGCAGTTGCCACGCCGGGACATCAAATTCTGCTGCTAAAATTGGGTAACCAGCAGATTATTCGGTGAGGCAATCAACTATAATTCACTGAGAAACTTTTATCACATTTGCAAGGAGGGGTTATGGTAAATTAATTGAGAAAACGTGTACATTGTAGCCTAATTGCAATAGGCTATTCACCTTCACCTACTATCAACCCGGAGGGTCGTTGGCACCACAGCCGATCTGTCACAAGCTCTCCATCTCTCTCTGTCCTCGGCACGAGTCGGCAGCTCAATGTTTGGCCGAGTTTTAATTGAGTCCACTGTAAATCCTCCAATCTTTTATTTTGTCTCCGCCATTTATCCGCTGCAAACACGTTTCTATTGTCCCACCCCAGTCAACAAAATAACCCGAATTGCATCAAAACACATGTTTTTAACACATATATGATGTGATGGTGTTGTTATGAGATAGGGATAATATATACAGTCACTAGGCCTACACCTATCCGAATTACGCATGGGGAGAATTACAGCATGCCTCACGAAAACTGTATTACAGGGACTGCAAGATGGGAATCTGGTTTGATTGATGTAACGCCCAGGCATTGCCAGGCCACACCTGTGAATAATTCTAGTGGTTAACACCGCCCAAATCCCGTTTGCGCCATGCATAAATGATTTGGCACGCCTCTAATCTGCGTTTGCGCCTGTTGTTGTGATGTTTTATGCTTCCCCGCACCACCATGCATCTCCACCATATTTTGGGGCTGTTTTAACTTAAAAGCAGGGAGGACACGTCTACTCAAACAATTATATCAATTTTAAACAGTTATGTTTCTGTACATATCATTACAATATGCTCCCGTGAGGTGGGAATGTGTTTAGCTGCTGCCGGGCGGGGGTGCAAAACTCGGCATAACACATGAACAGTGGACTGCAATCTTCCCGGCACTTAAGGTACGCGCAAACAGGTGCGCAAGTGCAAAAAGGGGATATTGTCTGTACCAAGATAGGGCCCAAAGAAACAACAAAATGAACAGTTCCAGCAAATATATACAACAGGGTTCCAGCACTACGTACCTGGAGCCATAATAACTTGTACCTGCAAAACACTTTCATAGCAAAGTCATTTTGATCTCATTTGTCAAGCTTTCAAAAACAGATCCCAACACTACACAGCCCTCTATCAACAAAACAGATCCCAACACACAACCCTCTATCAACAAAACAGATCCAAACACACAGCCATCTATCAACAAAACAGATCCCAACACTACACAGCCCTCTATCAACAAAACAGATCCCAACACACAACCCTCTATCAACAAAACAGATCCAAACACACAGCCCTCTATCAACAAAACAGATCCCAACACTACACAGCCCTCTATCAACAAAACAGATCCCAACACTACACAGCCCTCTATCAACAAAACAGATCCCAACACACAGCCCTCTATCAACAAAACAGATCCCAACACACAGCCCTCTATCAACAAAACAGATCCCAACACTACACAGCCCTCTATCAACAAAACAGATCCCAACACTACACAGCCCTCTATCAAGAAAACAGATCCTAACACTACACAGCCCTCTATCAACACAACAGGACCCTGTACTACGAAGCTAGTTTAACAGATCCGCGATAAGTCCCTTTGATCTGGTTTGACTGAACAGGATCAAAGCTATCTAGTTTAAGGATACTACGACGGTGGTTTTCTAGTCGATAACTGAAGCTGGGATCTGCCTGTGCACGCGCACGTTTTTCGCTCGTGCACAGGCGCGCGTCCACGCGAAAGAGGTGCGCTAGCCAATCACATTATGAACAGCTGAGTTGATCCACGCCCACACCCATTTCCACACCCATTTCCTCATTCAGCGCAGCTACAGTGTGATCAGAGATTTTTGCGGATATTTAATGTATCCGCGATTTAATGTCAGAATGAAAATCCGCGTTGGATAGTCTGCTGAAGGGCTGTCTAAAGCAGCAGCTTGTATTCACATCAGTCATTTGATTTACTTTGATCAGCGATTTATGTCTGATACAGCTGCATTGATACAGGCAGCAGCAACAAATGTAAAAGTGTAATCTCAGTCTATACATTTCCACAATCTGTAAGCCTATTTAGACCATAGATTTAGAAACGCATGCTCAATGAATAATGATCTCTATCACTCATGTGTGTGGTTGCACTGATCGAATAATTCATATATAAAATAGCCTAGTATAAAGCCTAATAGCCTACTATAAAAGAGAAAACTGCTGAACTGAATTGAGACGATGCGGGCATAGTTATCATTGATAAAAACTAGCCTATTTTTGCTCATATATTGGCATACAGCCTACAGGACACAGTTCCAGCTGAAAGATGCAAGAATAGCCTGCATATTTAGTATTGGGGCTATCCCATATTTAAACTAATATCTATATTATATGTAGGCCTATAGGCTTTTCTGGGATGTAGGAGAATATCACCCTCACTCCATTTGAGGGTCCGTTCATGATATGCGCCGCGGTGATTAATAGTGATCATATTTCTCCACGCATCGTTGAGCTGTTAAGACATAAAGTGGTAAGTAGGCTTAATTTAATTATGTAGCCTACAGAGCCACAAATGTTTTGCTTGTTCTATTCTCAGTTGACTGCAATCTATTTTTCATATGGCAATCTTATTAATGGTGAGTGACTCCAGAGAGCCGATATTATATGGGTCTCTCATGGATTTTGATCTTATCCTCTGAAGCTAACCTGGTCGCGACCAGGTTAGCTTTGCAGCGTCAGTTGCCATGGTGATTGAAAGTTAACTTGCTTTGTAGTACGGCTAAACCAGGTTTAAACTCAAACTTAATCGGATAAGGAATTAAACTAGCTTCGTAGTACAGGCTACTGATCCTAACACTACACACCATCAACAAAACAGATCCCAACACTACACAGCCCTCTATCAACAAAACAGATCCCAACACTACACAGCCCTCTATCAACACAACAGATCCTAACACTACACACCCTCTATCAACAAAACAGATCCCAACACTACACAGCCCTCTATCAACACAACAGATCCCAACACTACACAGCCCTCTATCAACAAAACAGATCCCAACACTACACAGCCCTCTATCAACAAAGAACTTAGGAAATGTATTTCTCACAGATCCAGAACTTTTTTTCACCATGCCAGGCTTTTGTCCACCGTCCTTGGTGATCGCAGCATGTTGCGTGATTCATTGTTAGAGGCAGTATTGGCGCCCAGTACCTGCAGAACAAACAACATCCTCCTTTTTAATAGAGCTGAAACCATTGATCATATTCATTTTGAAATGATGTACTGAATCTCACATCAAATCACATCTCATGGCAAATAGTCAAGAACACATCTCTTAGGTTTTCTTAACTTTTCTTTTTTCAGTTATTTTCATGCTTTTTAAAATTCATTCTTTGCTGCCCTACTCTTTAACACATCGTTATAAATGGTGCCTTTGATGGCATTGTGATAGAACAAAAATAAAGAAATAATGTAAAATATCTCACGTTTGTGTCAGTGGTGATCCGTCCAACCACTTCCACGCCCATTGACTCTTGATATAATGCAGACCAATCCAGGACTCTCCACATTGATTCAGCTTCTTGACAAAGTCCTGATAATTTGGCAAAAGAGGCTGCAATCATTTATCTGTTCTTAAAGCATCTGTTCAGTGATTTTCAAGATTCAAGATTATTTTTAAAGCCATAGTAAGCAAACATGTTACTTGTCTTTGTGCCGTGATCACAGCAATACAGAATACGGAATCTTCAAATTATAAATTACATGCATGATCCATGATATTTAATGGACTGATAAATTATTAGCTGATTATGACCATTTTGCGTCATTATTTCGTATTCCGATAATGACATTTTTGCTGATAAATATATAGCGGCCGATAATACGAGGCCAACTTGGCTTTGTTTTTGCCTTGGAAGAGGAGCATAATGTTGTCACACGCTCGTGACCTTACAGCTGTGACTGCAGCTGTCCAGGACAAAACATGGCTGCGGCCAGTGTGGCTGTTTTTCACAGTTTCACAACGCTATTGCAATTTGCAATCCATGTCCTGCAAAGGTTTTAAAAGTTGGGGGAAAAGTCTGAGCTGGCGTTACGTTAAAACCAAACCTGGCGAGGATGCAGCGGATTTGTTTAGCGTTAGCTGTTGTGGCTAGTGAGCGTTATTCTGAATACAGTCTTTAAAAATAGATTACTGTACTTTAAGAGATTACTTTGTTGTGTTGTGTTTTGTTTTCTCTAAAACTCATAGGAGGCACACATTTCCCATAAACAGATTTAAATAACGTGCAACAATTTGTGTTAAGCTGCCACACAGCAGAGAGAAGGACAATGTGAGAGGAGACACACAGCCAGGATGCTGCCAGGAATGTGTTTCTGACACAAATATAAAGAACATGTTACTACACACATGCTGAACAAGACATTTCACACAATGTCTCTTTATGCTCTTTCTCATTTGAAAATTACCTCTAAGCAAAGTTTTTCTGTCAGTGAGGTTTTGTCACAGCACAGCTCTTTGTGACTTCAACACAAACTTTTAGATTATTATGGGGGATTTCTGGGCTTTAGGGAAATAAATAAGTTCTTTGACTTTGTCTGTTGGCTGTGGTAAATGTCCAGTTAGTAACAGCATCATCATGTACAGTATCAGGCTCTGGGGCCACTGGGTCTGTACCTGGTCATGTACAGTATCAGGCTCTGCTGGGTCTGTACCCGGTTGGCTGTTCATCAATGTCAGCAACTGTTAACTGAGTGACCCAGTCGAATGGGCTCAGCAAGACAATTTTGAGGTCTTCCAAATGTAATCCAAGTTATTTCAAATACATTACACATACATTACGAACACACCAACACAATGTCACACACACACGTTATTTGTGTTTATTGCGATCGCTGCGCTGCATAACTGCACAAAGACAAATTCCTCATTTGTGTAACGTGTTTACTCACTATGGCTATTAAATTCATCTTGAATGCATCTTGAACACACACACAGACACACACACACACACACAGACATGCATGCACGCGCGCACACGCACGCACACACACACACGCACACACACACACACACACACACACACACTCACACACACACACACACACACACACACACACACACACACACACACACACACACACACACACACACACACACACACACACACCTGTTCCTCTTTGCTGTTTATGGCCACCAGAACTGATCCTTTGCTCTGACAGTCCGCTATGCTGCCTGCCCAATCTTTCTTCTCAGTAGATCTGTAGTAACAACTGCAGCCAAGTCTCTCCCATCCTTCAGGACACTCCCCTTCACATCAAATAACTGATTTAGTGACAGATTTCAATTCATTCAATGTCAGATTGATTGATGAGAATGTAGTATTTAATATGTATTTTAAATCCTATCTTACCTGCAATTTGCTTCTTCAGCTGGTTTACTTCAGTCAGTAACTGGTTTCCCTCTTGAGTCAGATCATCGTTACTGATCTGTAACTTGTTTCTCTCTTCAGTCACATTGTGGTAACTGATGTTGAGATGGTCTCTTTCCAGCACCATCTCTCTCTCCACCATGACTGAAGAATCTGAAAACCATGACAACAAACACAGCATGTCATGTTAACACCATCAAAGTCTTCTGCTTCAAAGTCAAAGCAGAGCTGATCATAGATTAAAATAAATACCTGTAAATACCTGTTTTCACACAGTTTTTGCTATATTTGCTATATTTTGCTATATTTTTTCATCTGCAAATCCACCAAAGGAAAGAACCTTGTTAACATCTGTTTTATCTGAGATATTGTTTCCAGTCTGTTCATATCACTTCAACCATTTTTATTGCAGCACAATGGGATTTTCAAGCAGACAGACTGACCAACACTGTCATAAAAACCTCACATACTGTAAATGTTCCCTCTACCTGACAATTTCTATAATAAAAAATATCACGATACTCAGCATTCATGTGATATGATATATTGCCACAAAAAATATCACAATGTGCCTGTGTCCAGACCTTGGAATCCACCCACTCCACGGAGAGTTGTGTTTTTGCTGCTTTTGGTCTGGCATCGTGATATGCAAATTCCTCGCATATGATTAGCCAATTTGTGTCAATAAACAGCCCAACAGCTGGACAAAGTGCACCGAGTAGTAACGTTATTAACAAGAATTACTTTGAAATCTGGACTGCACACTGCTCGGAAGGCATTTATTTAAACGAGAGATGTGTTGTTCTAGAAAGATTCAAGATACTTGGTCTCTATTGATTGGTTGGTTAAAATGGAATTCCCCCGGGGAAAGAGTAGAGTGAGTTGAGATGTGAGGTTCTGCCTTAGAGTAAATTGAAATATGAGGTTCTAGTTTAGAGTGAGTTGAGATGTGAGGTTCTGCCTTAGAGTAAATTGAGATATGAGGTTCTAGTTTAGAGTGAGTTGAGATGTGAGGTTCTGCCTTAGAGTAGGTTGAGATATGAGGTTCTAGTTTAGAGTGAGTTGAGATATGAGGTTCTGTCTTAGAGTGAGTTGAGATCTGAGGTTCTGCCTTAGAGTGAGTTGAGATATGAGGTTCTAGTTTAGAGTGAGTTGAGATATGAGGTTCTGTCTTAGAGTGAGTTGAGATATGAGGTTCTGGCTTAGAGTGAGTTGAGATATGAGGTTCTGTCCTCGAGTGAGTTGAGATATGAGGTTCTGCCTTAGAGTGAGTTGAGATATGAGGTTCTAGTTTAGAGTGAGTTGAGATGTGAGGTTCTGCCTTAGAGTGAGTTGAGATATGAGGTTCTAGTTTAGAGTGAGTTGAGATGTGAGGTTCTGCCTTAGAGTGAGTTGAGATATGAGGTTCTAGTTTAGAGTGAGTTGAGATATGAGGTTCTGTCTTAGAGTGAGTTGAGATGTGATGTTCTGGCTTAGAGTGAATTGAGATATGAGGTTCTGGCTTAGAGTGAGTTGAGATATGAGGTTCTGGCTTAGAGTGACTTGAGATATGAGGTTCTGGCTTAGAGTGAGTTGAGATATGAGGTTCTAGTTTAGAGTGAGTTGAGATATGAGGTTCTTGCTTAGAGTGAGTTGAGATATGAGGTTCTGTCTTAGAGTGAGTTGAGATGTGCGGTTCTGGCTTAGAGTGAGTTGAGATGTGAGGTTCTAGTTTAGAGTGAGTTGAGATATGAGGTCCTGGCTTAGAGTGAGTTGAGATATGAGGTTCTAGTTTAGAGTGAGTTGAGATATGATGTTCTAGTTTAGAGTGAGTTGAGATGTGGGGTTGTGAAATGAAAATGAGAGGCTCACAGCGGACGGACAGGACGATGATCCCAACCAGCAGCAGAAGACCCAGCAGACTCAGACCGCCTGCAGCAGCTCTGAAAGAAGGCTTTCTGCTTTCCTGGATGGTTGGAAGAGACGTTTGACTGTGAGCTCCATCTAGAGGCAAAGTACACACATCACATTGACATGAAGAGACGTTTGACTGTGACCTCCCTGTAGAGGCAAAGTACACACACATCACAATGACATGAATAGACGTTTGACTTCATCGACGTTGTCGTTCCCATTGGGCAATCTCTGAGGTTTTCCCACGAAGACGCGGAAGTAACCCAGAAAGCTGTAATTCCTCAAATGGCCAGTTGAGGCAGGGCTCCGAAGGCCCGTTATTCCCGTTCACCCCCATGTTAAATGCCCCACTCTGTAACAGTAATTAAGCATCTTTACAGCCTGGTCAAAAACACGCTTTTGGTATATATAGCTAATTTCACCTTTTCATAATGACCTTTTATATAACTCACCCTTTTGGCGTAAAATAGATGATAGAAAGGGGGGTGATTGACAGGTTGCCTGTCCAGTGATTGCGCTCTAGGATTCCCCCATCTCACGTGAGCTGCAAACGACTAATAGGTTGTTCCATTGCAACATGAGCAGCATCACATTTCATAAAAAGACCCGCCCTACTCTGCCTCTGATTGGCTGTCATGGTTCTATGATGGTGTCCCATTGCCGCAAGGCCAAGATGGCGGCAGCACTTTTATCAAAACAGCACTAGTTTCGCCCTCTCCCTTCTATACTCTTTGTTGTTACTTGCGTCAGCGTGCATTTTCAGTAGTGTGGTTTTGTTCGGTGTCAAAAGCCCTTTTGGCAGCAAACAAAACACTACTTTTGCTCTCATGGCTTTCTGTTTTTGTTTAATTATAACTTATAGGTCATCATTTCAGTTGTGTCCTTTTGGCACTGAAGATATCTCACTCTGATATATAATACTCATATTCGGCCCAAATCACATCACTTACCCTCGAAATGTGAAATTGATCAAGCATCTGTTTCTCCTTATAACACACATTCTCAAGCCCTCATGTTACAATATGCAGTTGTAATTAAGACGTACCTCCTTCAGGCTGCTGGTCTCTCAAAGTGTCTGCACTCTCGTAGATCGCCACCACCCTCTCCTCCCTCTCTGCTCTCTCTTCTGGGTCTCCTCTCAAGGTGTCTGCACTCTCGTAGATGTCCACCATCCTCTCCTCGCTCTCTGCTCTCTCCTGTGGGTCTCCTCTCAAGGTGTCTGCACTCTCGTAGATGTCCACCATCCTCTCCTCGCTCTCTGCTCTCTCCTGTGGGTCTCCTCTCAAGGTGTCTGCACACTCGTAGATGTCCACCATCCTCTCCTTGCTCTCTGCTCTCTCTTCTGGGTCTCCTCTCAAGGTGTCTGCGTTTTCATATAGATGTCCACCATCCTCTCCTCGCGCTCTGCTCTCTCCTCTGGGGCTCCTCTGTTATATATATATCGCACCGTCTTCGTGAGATCTGGCTTAGCATAGATATCTGTAAAAAAAAGTTGATGGAGGAAGAGAACTGAAAACTACACCAACTATATGATCCTTTACTGAAGCTGCTGTCAGTGTGTCTGTCTCGGTCAGTGTGTCTGTGTGTTTCCAGCTTCCAGCAAGTAGCATCAAGGAAATAGCAGCAGCAAACCACACACGCACACACACGCACGCACACACACACACACACACACACACACACACACACACACACATGCGCGCATACACACGCACACACGCACACACACACACGCACGCACGCACGCACGCACACACACACACACACACACACACACACACACACACACACACACACACACACACACACACACGTTCACACATTTATAGTTAAAGGGTTTCCAACACAGGAAATGTGATGTATAGGTGCTCATGTGGTCGGCCATCAACTGGCAACCGCCTGCAAAAGTGTCTTAAAATGGACTGAAGTGCATCATTTCCTTCTATAGCCTGTAGTTACTTGGATCCAACGTCATGAAGTTACCAGACACACACAAGTAGATGTCTAATGATGCTCCTGTGCCCAGGCCCGGTTTTACAGGGATGCGAAAGCACACATTGCACCCTTATTTTAATTGTCTGCATGCTCAGTTTAAAAGAGTGGTAAAAAGATTTTTTTTTATTTTTTTTTATAAATTCTGCAGGTGCACACTTACTGTTTAAACTTGAATTATAATTGTTGTTTTTCTTTGTTCTTTGATGTGAATGTATGGCTTTTTGGCACTTACATGTAACCTTTTAATGCTGAGATAATTGTATTATCATTATATGGTCCAAATATTTCAGTAAAGCACTTGAAACACTTGAAATATTCTTGCTTGGCTGGTATCATTCTACTTGAAATGATTGTAAAATGCATTATTTTTAGTCAAATAACATGTCAAATTTTTCGGGCGGCCACCCGGGTCGGCCCGTGCATGTGCACCCCTTCCTATCTAGGATGCATCCCTAGTCATCTTGTTCTGGAACCGGCCCTGCCTGTGCCTTACTGTGTATGTGAATGAGCTTTTAGGAGCTTTACATAGTCCATGCTAAGTCTTAGCATGTACTGTAGCCTACTATCACTCTGCATAGTGTAGCCTATGCTAAGTCTTAGCATGTAGCCTACCATCACTCAACCACATAGTGTAGGCTATGCTAAAATGTTAGCTGGATTGACTGGAAAATGCAGTCATCAAGCTAAAATCGAGGCGTTATTTTCAGTTCCTGAAAAGTTGGTTCCTTTACACACCAGAGAAGTGTGTGTGTGTGTGCGTGTGTGTGTGTGTAGGTGTGTGTGTGTGTGTGTGTGTGTGTGTGTGTGTGTGTGTGTGTGTGTGTGTGTGTGTGTGTGTGTGTGTGTGTGTGTGTGTGTCTGTGTGTGTTTGTGTGTGTGTGTGTGCGTGTGTGTGGGCAGAGATGGGCAGTATTTTAAATACATGTATTTAAAATATGTATTTCAAATACATTTGTGTATTTTGTAATTTGTATTTGGCTGGACCGAGAAAAATAAGATGTAATTTGTATCAAGATACTTTCAGACCTTGTATTTTGTGTATTTTAAATACGTAAAATACTTTTTTCTTTAATTCTATGTTATTTGATTCTCAAATTGACACATTCTTACCATTGACACAGGTTTAAACCTGTGGAGGAAAAAAATGTGACATGTCACTTCTACTCTACCTTTGATTGGCTTACCCTCAGAACAAACTCAATGACAAATCAGAGGCAGAGTAGGGTGGGTCTTGAGTCAGACTTAAAAAGAAATAGAGTCCGCACACTGCTCGACTTACTCCCAGTTGATTTATTTTTAACGTTTCGGTCAACAAGGACCTTCTTCACAAAATTTTCTGAATCATTTTCTGAAGAAGGTCCTTGTTGACCGAAACGTTAAAAATAAATCAACTGGGAGTAAGTCGAGCATTGTGCAGACTCTATTTCTTTTTATATGATTCATTGCTTTTGTCCTGCACCTGCAATTTGAGTGGATGTGTGCGCTCTACTTTTTATATGTTCTTGAGTCAGACTTCACATCACTTCTTCGTCTAGTATGAAGCCTTGTGTTGGTGGAAATTCCCCCATGATAAATTACTAATATAAATTGATGATTAGATATTGCATGCACTGGCCTATTATATTGAATATTGAAAGGTGCAAAACAATCAAACGTTAACGTTACAGATCGTGACCAACAACGTGTGTGTGTTTAATTTAACTAGCTGGCAGAAAAGGGGCAGAATTACTGGTGGCTAACGTTAGATTTGTGTGGGCTCAGTTTTGAACCTAACATTGGGTTATGTTAAGGAGAGATAGAAACACAGCAGCAGGCAGCCTAGCCTACACAGTATGTAATGGAGAGAGTTCCTGGAAACAGGCAGGTTGAATTCACAGTTGAAGACTTGTAACATTACTCACATTGGGTTGCAAACAGGAAAGAACGTGAAGTTTCTTCTTTCTTAACATTTTCACAACACAACCGACTTCTGCTTATCTTCTCTTCCTCTCCGCTTTACCATTTCTCTGAACTGGGGATAAGGTACGCTTTGCCACTTGTTTAATGCTGCCTTTGCATCCCCCGTGTGTCGTGGTTGAGTGGAGATAGCCTTTTTTATTATTAAATCTGCCAAATTTTGGATTCGAACAGATAATCACGATGATCTGATGTAGAAGTGTCAGAGGTCGATAGGGGTCGGCCCATGGACGATAGTCGATGCCATCGTCCATGGTGCCAACCCTAGTACACAAAGGAGAATACTGTCACAGAGGACTAAGACATGATTTACCATCTAAGGAAACCAGAAAAATTCACATTTGATAAGCTGGAATCAGAGAATTAGAACATTTTCCTTACAGAAATGGCTCAACAGATGATCAAAATAGGCAATTAATGTAATATTTGGCAATGAATTGATGGATTGACTAATTGTTGCAGCTCTTTATCAGTATTTATAAAATGTATAAAAAGTATTTGTATGTATTTTCAAAATACATATTTGTATCTCAAATACATTTTTCAGACGAGTATTTTGTATTTGTATTGTGATACATTTTTTTAGCAAGGATTTGTAATTTGTATCAAAATACTATACTATGATGTATTTTCGCCTATCTCTGTGTGTGTGTGTGGGGGGGGGGGGGTTGTTGGTCTTCTCCTTCCTGCTGCCGCACCGGCCCGACAACAGTGAGAGCTGCAATGTGAGTGCTCAACCACCGGTGGGCGCCGGAGTCACAAAGAAAATAATGAGGAATTAAAAAGAAGGGAGGAGTGGTTTTGGGTCGAGAGAGAGAGAGAGAGCGTCCTGTTAACTTAGGGCTGAGTTTGATCTCTTTCACTGTCTCTGCTCCTGCCAACATGTCCATGAGCAAGACACATGGCCTTTTCTCAGAGGCCAACTCCTAACAATTACAACTGGACCCTATAGACCATATTCACAGCGCGGCCATCTTGGGATGACGTCACCAGTTGGTTGGGAAAGCCAGAGAGGCTCTCATCTAAACCTATTGATAACATGTCTAAACATGGAGCAGTAGACCACAAGTTTGAGTTCTGGCACACCAATTTCGTTTGATCACATCGATAAATGGGCAGATGAATGTGTACAGGATTAAAAAAAAGGACTACAGCAACTGGATCGAGTCTTATATCCACGATATTCAAGGATGCGCAGCCGACGCCCTAAATTGTAAACTGCCGTACACCCTATAAACTTAGGCACTGGCATGTGAATAAGGGCTCAGTATTGGAAACTATGGAATATTTGGGAATACCATGGCACCCAAATCTTGGATAACAACATTGTGTCGGAGGTGACACCTCTGACAACTTTAGTACCGCTAACATTGACGCTAGCGTTAGCACCTTCGCTAGCTAGCTTAGCATGACAGTGGCACGGGCTCCACGCGACATACACGTTATCAATCACAATAAAACTGTACCCACCTCCGACATCCTTAAATAACCACTTCCTGTTTGTGGTGGTGTCTCTGCAGAGCGCTGAGGATGAGTCGCAGTGGGTGGAGGAGCTGCTGAAGCTCCACACAGCCCGGGTCCGAGACGTGGAGCTCCTGACCGGCCTTGACCTGTACCGCTCCACCAACCTCACCTATACTGACGTCCTGACCCTCAAAACCTACCTGCACACCTTCGAGAGTGACGACTAGGCCTTCAGAGACACACACACTACACATGTAGCCCTTATGGAAGTCCTACGTTTTACTGCATGCTCACTGCGCAACTGGTCCCTTCGCTGCTCCACCCCCGAGAGGAATTGCTTGGAGAATATAAATGTTGCTCCCTTTTCCCTCGGCTAGAAGAATAGCTTGGCAAGTTGTAGTGTGGAAGGTTAACGTTTTCTGTTACAATATGGGAATTCAATTCTGTCCACAAAACTGTCTGTTGCAGTACTAGTGCAGGATTGATGCAGGACGGGGGACTTTTGCATTATACATTCATGCATACATATGTACATACATACATACAGTACATACACTTAAAGCAACATGCATATACATGACCATGAAGCACGTACACACATACAGTAGACATACACACATAGGAACCTCGTGTGTACACCAGGGTCAGAAATGAACAGAGGCAACAACAAATATGTTAATAAGAAAGTTCATGAATGCCAATCAAATAAAAAATGAGGGAACAAAATGTATTAGGCATACCCAAAGCACTGTGTTGAGAAGAGGGTAATACAGAGAAATTGTTTAACAAATAAAATAAAAATCTTAATGGTACAAATTGCCAATATGCAATGCAAATGTATCATTTTAAAGGACCAAAATGCCCAAATAAATCAGAACAAAGGGGCATAAGAAGGTCTCTTTCCCTGGTGCACACATGAACAAATCCATGTCAACTCACTCACACACATCCAAATCCTCCTAGTTTGGTAAAAAAAAAAAACATCCTGATCATGTGACCTCACATTCTGTTTTGTTCGACGTATCAGTCTGGACTTCCAGCCGCTCACATCAATTTCATTGGGTAGGAGGAGGCTACTTGCCTTGACAGACAACTCCTTCAGCCAATCAGCATTGCCAAATCCAAATCCAATTCACGGAAGAACCACAAAAAAAAAAGAAATCCACCAAGAACTCTGCTGGTGCATACTCTTCCTCTTGTTTCACTGTTGTTAGTGATTAACTGCACTTATGGCCGTATTTACTCTACTAACGTTGTTGTTGCTTCGGGAGAGGCCATTACTGTTTTGCCAGCGGGGTCCATGATTGGCTGGTTACATTGTCAACTTTGACAGAGGTCCCTGATTGGCCCGGTTACATTCTAATTTCTGTAATGCTCCATTCATGTGGGGAAAAGAAAAATTAGATCGCAACTGGGAAACTTCATGTGAACAGACGCTCAAGTTGGAACAACTCGGAAACTGAAAATGTTGGTAGGCTACACGACTTGCCGACTTGACGTCATAATATGCGTACGCAGAAAATACAAAGTATTATGCTTTGTTGATGCTAAGAAACTTTTCATTTTAAGGTATTATGGTTAGTTGCTGCCCACGTTGAGTTAGAAAAGTTATCATTAACCCTGCAGGTTTCCACGATCATTACGACACCACAATCACATGAACACACCGATGTCGGAAGAACGACTTGCCAACTCAGAAAATCTGACCATCCGAGGAGCACATGAATGCAGCATACATCGCTGGGGAAGGGGGGGGGGGGGGGGGGGGGGGGTGTCCAGATTGAGCCCTGGAGCGAAACAGAATGAGTGGTCATGTGATCAGATGATTTTAACTAGGCCAAAATCCTCCTCCCCCCTTCTCACCTGTCTGTTCCCTCTCTCCCTCCCTCTGTCCCAGCTGATCTTCTAGGTGTATATTTTTATACAATTTGTCATATTTATTATGTAGCAGAATAATAATAACAGCACCTAGTGTTACAGTATTAATCCAAGGTAACAGATCTGCCCCAGTGTTACTGTAATAGAAGGTTTGAATGGTAGCAGGTGGGCAGACTGTACTTCAGTGTTATCTGAAACTTGACACACCAGTCGACAGAAGTCGGTTCATTTTCTACAACAGATCAACAGAAATGCTAACCAGTCTGTCTCCTCATTTCCTCGTTTGTCACCTGCATTCACACTTCTAGCAATCTGGGAACCCATCGGTTAAACAAAAAAAACATTTTTTTCTCGAACCTCTGGGGGCAGCAGCCCCGTTTCATTGTGGTGCAACAGGAACTCAAGAGGCGCGGTCGGCAGCGGAAGAAAATCCCTTTCCGTTCCCTGCAAGCTCTGCCATTGGCTCAAACCGACCGGCTCTGCCCATTCATGGATTTATTTTCCGCTCCGTGCGTGTCGCTCTCAAATCCGTCCGTCGCTATGAAACAACAATAACAACTCTAGCTTGTTGCTAGTAGCAAGTAGCAACTTGCTATACACTGAAAATGGTACGTTTTGACTACACACCGGTCACGTTCACTTCATTTTGATTGGGTGAAGCGCAGCATGCGTGCGAGCGCTGTTACACCCCTTTTCACAGAGCTTGCTGACAGATTTTCGATGCAAGTCGAAAGTCTGTCTCGAGAGATCACACTTCTAGTAACTTGGTTGATGTGTCTAGTTCTTATAGTTTCTCAGTGCCTTGTTGGTTGGGTTATTGGTTGTAGGTAGTCCTTGTTTCTGTCAATCACAAGTCTTTTCCAGCATAATGGTTAAATAATCTCTCACAGCAATGACCTGTGTATGATATAGTCAGTATAGTCCGACTACTTGCATGTCTTGCATTAGCCACTTGGGGCAAACAGTAATGCTATACTTTGTTGCAGCTGACTCGCCTCATAGGACAAAGTTATAGAGCTGAAACATGTTTGCTCATTTTCAACGGTGATACTAAATAATGTAATAATATAATATTGATTACTGATTTGTGACGACTCTTCTCCTCATCCCTAAAAACAGACATGTTTGTAAAACCCTGGTGGAGCGGCTCCAATCACAGCGTAGTATTTTCCAAATGCTGGGTCACCTTTTTCAAAGGTGGGTCATGGGAAGAGTAAAATAGTTTTCCAAATTATTCTGGATTAGTTATTGATTGGTTATGCTTCCTTTCTGTAACTGCTACTTTAAAAATGATTTAGCTCAAGGTGACACAGGAGACGGACAATACTGCCTTCATCTTAGATAGGCAAATAGTGCAAAACCAATGCACTGCTGTTGGTTATCATTCTAGTTAAGCTTGCCCATCTACACTGCTGGTGTGGGTGTAAGATCTGCTTGCCCGCCTGGGTGTGCTCAGACCCCTGCTGGTGTGGGTGTAAGATCTGCTCGCCCGCCTGGGTGTGCTCAGGCTCCTGCGACTACAGATGAAGTTAAGCCCTCACAAGTTTTATAAAAAAAAAAGTAAGGCTCATGTTTATGAGAAATGGTCCTGTACACTTGAATCCTGATCATCGTTTGTATGAACGTTAATGTATTAACGTTCCCAAATGTCTGATAACATCAGTATTTTGGCTTGTTAGCTAATCTAAAGTTGTCGGACATTTTGAGCATGTTAATCCCACGTGCCCGATGTACAGCCAATCACAATGCGTGAAGCCGTGATGTCATCTATAAAGCGAGCCAATGTTACACCCACACCGGGAAAGACCCATGTATAATGGTTTCTAGCTCATAAAAGGTTGTTTGAGAAACATATGAGACAGGTGTTTTAAGTCGGAAGCATATGAGCAGGTGTTTTAAGTCAGAAACATATGAGAGAGGTGTTTTAAGTCAGAAACATATGAGAGAGGTGTTTTAAGTCAGAAACATATGAAACAGGTGTTTTAAGTCAGACACATATGAGACAGGTGTTTTAAGTCAGAAACATATGAGACAGGTGTTTTAAGTCAGAAACATATGAGAGAGGTGTTTTAAGTCAGAAACATGTGAAACACGTGTTTTAAGTCAAAATTGCACAATAGTTTGCTCCCTAGAAATTAAACTGTACAGTCTTAGAACTATTAACGAGGGTTCCCAATGTTCCCTAGCATCAGTGTTCAATGTGGAGGGAACAGATCGTCTTGATCTGTACACTGTTGAATGTTTTCTCCATCCTAAATGGTCCATTAACTTGTGATTTGAATAAATTCTTATAATGATGCACAGGGCATTTGGAGTCATTTGTTGAATTTGTTATCTGCTGAGAAACTGCTGTGCTGCTGTTATTTTTTGCAGTGTTAATTTTATGATGCGAATGAGATACAGAGCGGAAGAGATCGGAAACAACAAGAGGACACTAGAGGAGAGAATAGAATGGAGGAGAAGAGACAAGAGAGGAAACCACCTATGGAAGACTGTCATTTTGCTCCGAAAAATTACTTTACATTAAAACCGTCCACCCACCCGTAGGTGGCGTGGTGCCCCCCTGGGGCTGACATGGCCACCCACCTCACCCACGTGACTACGTCACGTCCTGTCAGCCCAGGGATCGCCACTAATTTCTTCGAGCCAGCTGAGATCCGACGCAATCCACGACGCATCGACGCAGCAAGGCTGGGTAGTGAGAGCTCTCGTTCTCACTCGTAAAACCCGGGTTGTAGTACAACCCTAACGTTTTACTTTGTTTCGAACTCAAGCTCTCACTCTAGTGAGGGGCACGGTGGCTCAGTGGTAGAGCTGTCGCCTCGCAGTCAGAAGGTCCTGAGTTCGATTCTCGCCTGGGACACTGTGGGCACTGTGGTTGTGTTCCCCCCCATATCTTCAGTGCCTACTGCCCAGGTGGGGTATCTCGTCGTAAGGGCCTTTCTGTCTGTGTGGAGTTTGCATGTTCTCCCCGTGGTCCCCCAGGGGGGTTCCTCCGTATATAACCCCCCCCCCCCCCCCTGTGACAAAGTGGGTGAGACCTCTCCGTTTCCTCACCACTATTGTCTCATACATATTCACATTATCCCCTTAATGTTCATATCATACATTCATACATGCACACATACATTGTTCAGTTGGCTATAATTTATCTTTTCTTTGTAACAGTTGCAACATTTACTATACTAGTTTTGTTTGTGTTCGCATTATGTTACAGTCACATCAAAGTACAATGATAAGTTAAAGCCCACACAGTGCCATGTTCATGTCATTCACCTTTATTGATTTGCAGTATATAAACCAGTGTTTCTTTGTTCTGCCATGCTGCTCACCAATTGTTTGTTCTCGTCCACACAGATACACCATGTTGGCTTGGTTGGGAGGGAAAGGGCTCCGCCCAGCACTTCTGCTGCATTTATACAGTCGGTGATGTCATCCTGACATCATTGGGGCAAACCAAGCAGAGGGGTTGTCTGATTGTTGAGTGTTTATTTTGTGGAGTTATGATACTCTAAAGTAATGAAGAGATTACAAAACATTCTGTTACTAGTTATATAGTTGTGTGAATAATCTGTCGTTTAACTTTGAACATGCTATTTCAAATCCTTGTGTAAGGGAAAAGAGAAAGATCACCTCCAGTGGAATGGTGTAGGCTGAAGAGAGCCAGGAGTCAATTGGTCATGCTATAAAGTCATTTGGGTTTCGTCTCCTCGAGAGAGAGGTCAGGCCGTGCTGCCCGAACACGAGCCATTATTTAAGTTTCATTATGGAGTAACTTTGCATTATTTCCTTTGTTCTGTTTGTTTGTTTTGTTTAACTTGCAAGTATTTTTGTTATGGGAGCACTATAAATAAATGCACCTCTGAGAACTGCAAACCATGTCCTCTGCGTCTGCCTGCCTGCCACCTTCCTTGCCACTTTTGCCTCACTACCTCACAAATGGTGGAAGTGGTGGCTCCAGGCCAGTAGGAGGCAGCGACGATGACTGGTAGAGGAAGAGGCAAAAGACAAAAACAACCACCAATGGATGATGAGCCAGATGATGTTGACCAGCTGGGGGCAATGGGTGAGGATGTCCAAAACCTGGCTGACATTTCAAATCTGCTACAGGGCCTAGTGCAGCAGCAAGCAGGCTGGGAGCAGGAGAAACAACGCCAGGAAGATCGCTGGAATAGAGTACAGCACCAATTTTCTCAGCTCCAGCATGAGATTGTGTTGGACCGTCGGGAGCGCCAGCAGCTGTTGGAAGGTGTGGCAGCTGGCCCCGAATCACAACTGAGGCCCACTGAGGAGCAGCCAGTTGTTCAACCTGCATCACCAGCAGACACAGACCTGCTTTCAGATCGGGTAAGGTTACCTGGGTGGAAAGGCCCGAAAATGCACCAATTTCATGATGATGAGGATATTGAACATTACCTAACAACTTTTGAAAGAATTGCCAGTGCTTGCCAATGGCCACAGGAGGAGTGGGCGCTCCATCTGGCTCCACTTCTCAATGGTAAGGCACGTGCAGCTTATGTGGCAATGGACATGAATGACACAATGGACTATGCTAAAGTGAAGTGTGCTGTCTTACAGAAGTATGAAATCAGTGCGGAGGCATACCGAGTGAGGTTTCGCTCTACAACGGTAGAGGTGGATGAGACCCCGAAGAGTTGCAGACACGCCTCAGAGACCTGCAGTGGTGGAAGAAGTACTGAAAGTTTGTACTCAAGTAGAAGTACTGTTACCTTACTGAAATATTACTCAATTACAAGTAAAAGTACTGGTGTTAAAAATATACTTAAGTAAAAGTAAAAAGTACTCTTCTAAAAAACTACTCGGAGTATTAGTTACTTTTTTAACCATCGATTTTTAATAGCAGGCTGTCACAGGCATTCACTTGAAACGGGAGATCCATGTAGAAAATACATTATACACTTTCAACAAAGCATATTTCTCTAATAAATGATATGAATGAAAGATCAATCCCTTCTTAGTATCAACAGGGAGCAAAACCCTAAATAACTGAAAACTGGTGGGTGGGAGGGGTCTGTCAGTCACACCTGCTTTGCTCTTCCCCCAGATGTTATTCATTTGTAATAATACTGGTAAGCATTTGACTCTTAAAGAGGACAGGAAACATTTGATCATATGAATCTAGTTAATTTGCATGTCACCTCAGAGAAGACAGGACACTGCTTTCAAGTCTGAAATGTACCTAGATTTGCTAGAAGGATGAACATTTCACTTTTTTTTTACAGAACTGTTTTTGTATTGCTTAACTGAGTCTGTGACTGTTTTATTTCTGAACAGAAGGATTAGCCTCGCCTCCAATAAACAAAAACCCCTGATGCTGTTGCTGTGCATTTATTTGAAAAGGAATAGCACATGATATGCAAGTAAAATAATAATAGCAGCACAGACATCAGCACTCAGCAACACTTTTTCCAACAATAAAGAAAATAAATGTTATTCACATACCGAGTAACTGTTATCCTTATGATTAGTTTCCCGACTTTTCAAGATGTGCTCTGTACTGATACTGAACCAGTGGAAACAACTATTATGAAATTAATGGTTGTATTTTAATTTAAATATTTGCTTTGATTGAAACAAAAATCTTGTCATTAGTATTTTTTTTATAGCCTATAGCAAGCTGTTAGGAGTTAAACAGGTCATAATTCCCTCTCTCAATTTTATATTGCTGTGAAAACACATGTATTGTGCACTGCAAACTATTTGGGCTTATTTTTATTGTTTTTTTTTTACGGAATACACATTGAATATCCACACTGGGTAGACTAGCCTCTATACCTAATATATACAATCAATGCTGTCTATACCCATGGTCACCTATTAGGGATTAGGCTACATTGCCGCCTGCCCTCCTAATATGGTCGGACAACGGTACATGTCATGACGTGTCACAGACCGCATATTTTGGGATTATTTTATCAAGTGGATTATGTCAACGAACGGGACTTGCGTGGCGTCCGTGGACAATGCATACCTTGGGTGGCATTTGGCTTCAGGTTTGTCTTTCACTTTGGTGAAGGGTTCAGCATCATGTCGCTTCCTCCTGAGTCCTGTGTCGACTGGTCTGTCACGCAAGTTCGCAACCAAATTAATGATCAAATTAGCAGTGAACAGGGGGCATGTCGCGTCACGCATGATGCACGTGATTCAATCCTTAATCGAATTTGAATTAAAAGTGTTATTTAGACAGTCACTGTCTGCACGGCACGGCAGCACACATGCTTGAGTCAGTGACAGACAGGGCGCTTGACAGCGAATTCAGCGGACAGATCAGAGGGGAAAGACTGGCGGGGGGGAATTAATGGGCCAAACGGCCGCTACTCGATAACAGTATCGATAAGGTCGGACCTTATTGATTTTCGGGTTTCGAGTCGAGTCCCATACCTACGAGCGGCTTGAAATCCCTGGCGTGGTCATGCCGGAAAACAACATCTAACCTGTGGGCGTCTCCCCGCCCCCCCATTTCATGGTTTTCATTGCCCCGTTTGCGATCAGCTGATAGAGTTTATTGGCTGCGTAAAATGCAGATCAAAGGTTTGGATGTTTGGATTTAATTAATTCAAATTGTACTCAGTACTCAGTATGATTTAAAAAGTAACGAAGTAGATTACATGGTGCAATCCATACTTAAGTAAGAGTAAAATTACAGACTTGAAAAAATAACTTTTAAAAGTACAAGTACCCAAAAAAAGTACTTAATTACAGTAACGTGAGTAGTTGTAATTCGTTCCTTCCACCCCTGGAGACCTGTATGAAAAATGGATGATCCCAAAAGAGAAAACCAAGGAGCAGCTGGGAGACGCCATTGTGATGGAGCAGTTTCTGAGAATTCTCAACCCTGAGCTTCGCACCTGGGTAAAAGAGCGCAACCCAACTACATCAAAGGAAGCTGCAGAAATGGCTGAGGCATTCCTTGCTGCCCGACGTCCACTTAAGAGCTATTTAAATCCCAGACCCAGTCCGGCCCTTCCATCTTCGGGTAAGACAGAGGGTGGGAATGGGCACAGGTTCAGGATTTCAAAGACTTCAGCTTCCCCAAATACGACCAGCAGCCGGGTTAGAGACTTTCGGTATAGAGGGCCCCCAGTATGTCATTCTTGTGGTCGCACAGGCCATCTTAAAGCAGAATGTCCCGATCACCACGTGAGCAAAACATATATGACCTGTTCACCACAGTCTCTAAATTCTCAGCAAGAGGGAGTGGATGATCTAGCACCCCCTAGTGTTCAAGAGCGCACTGCTTGTGTTTTTATAGGGGACAAGCCCTGTATTGCCCTTTTAGATTCTGGTAGTGACCGCACTCTTGTCAGGCAGGATTGTCTCCCCAGTGACGTTACTTTCAATGGTCAAGTTAAAGTTTGGTGTGTTCATGGTGATAATGTAGACTACCCCTTAGCTGACATCTATATGGAAGTTGAGGGACAGCAGTACTTTCTGTCAGTGGGTGTAATGGGTACACTTCCTTACCAAGTGGTGTTAGGCAGGGATTTTCCCATCCTCCGAGACCTAATAGCCAGGGGGAAGGAAAATAGTGTTGCTTCGGGTGGGGGTATGGTTACAATCACCAGGTCTATGGACAGTGAGCACCACTCAGAGCCAGGTCCATGGAGTGATTTACCTTTTGCAGGCAACCAGGTTCCTGAGGTGGAGAGCTCCAGAAAGTGTCGGCCAAGAAAGAGCAAAGCGCAAAGGAGGCAGGAAAAGGTGAGGGGGACACATATGTGTGAACCAGCTCAAGAACCAGAACATGAAGATCTAATGGTTATACCTAGTGATATTGCACAGCTTCAAAAACAGGACCCCTCTCTAGCGCCCCTATTTTTAAAATGTGGATCTGAGTCGACTGAGGTCACAGAGGGAGACAGGGAGCTATTTCTCCTAAAGGGTGAGCAGCTGTATCGCCGTAGTAGGGTGGGAGACCAGCTGGTTGTTCCCAAGAGCCTGAGGCCCACCGTCTTGCAGCTAGCTCATTCTATCCCTTGGGCAGGTCACTTAGGCCAACAGAAAACGTTCTCCAGGATGTTTCCTCGCTTTTACTGGCCCCAGCAGTTTACTGACACAGTTCAGTTTTGCAAGTCATGTCCACAATGCCAGTTGACTGCTCCAGGTAGAAAGGGTGACAGGGCTCCTCTTATAACCATGCCTGTAATAGACACCCCTTTCTCCCGCATCGCCATGGACATCGTAGGCCCACTGGAGAAGAGCAGTGGAGGTCACAGGTATATTTTAGTAGTGTGTGACTATGCGACAAGGTATCCTGAGGCATTTCCCTTAAGAAAGGTCAAAGCCCGCCAGATTGCAAACTGTCTAGTGCAGTTGTTTTCAAGAGTTGGGGTCCCCAAAGAAATCATAACAGACCAAGGGTCCAACTTCACCTCAAACTTCCTCAAGGAAGTCTACAAACTGTTGGGAATTCGAGGAATCAAAACCAGTCCCTACCACCCACAGACAGACGGCCTTGTTGAGCGTTTCAACAAAACTCTAAAATCCATGCTGAGGAAGTTTGTGGGAGACTCTGGGGCTGACTGGGACCAATGGCTCCCATTTCTACTTTTTGCCTACAGAGAGGTGCCTCAAGCATCGACAGGTTTCTCTCCATTTCAGCTCCTGTATGGTCATACTGTGCGGGGTCCGCTGGATGTGCTGAAGGAGGCCTGGGAGGGGCCTACACCAGGAAAGCAATGCAGTACCCTCTCTTATGTTTTGAAGATGAGAGACAAGCTTGAACAGTTCCAGGAGCTGGCGAACACTAATCTGGTCAGTGCTCAGCAGCGTCAAAAACAGAGCTATGACAAAGTGGCTCGCCGGAGGTTCTTCACAGAGGGCCAGAAAGTTCTGTTGCTTCTTCCAACCTCAGAGAGTGGTCTCTTGGCCAAGTGGCAGGGGCCCTATGTGATCAACAGGAAAGTGGGTCCTGTCACCTACGAACTGTCCATGCCAGAGCGCCGCAAGAAGCATCAGGTATTTCATGTTAATTTATTAAAGCAATGGTTTGACAGATCTGCTTCATCATCACTACAGTTATGGGCTCGCACTGTCGTAGAAGAGGAGGAGCCACAGGAGCAGTTCTTCCCCTCTGCATTTGAAGAGCAGTCCTTCCCAGATCTCAGTCATCTTGGAGCAGAGCAGCAGGAGGAGCTGGAGTCCATCATGCCGGGTGAGCTCTTCAGCACCAAGCCTGGCTACACAGACCTCATCCAACATGACATTCGGCTCCGTTGTCCCAATCAAAAAACCTTTAGGGACACCTCCTCCAGAGTTCCAGCTAAGCTGATTCCGGCACTGAAACAGGAGGTGCAGGATATGCTTGCCATGGGGGTGATTGAGCCATCTAGAGGTGAGTGGTGTAGTCCAGTGGTGCTGGTGCCCAAGAAAAATGACACTAAACAGAGATTTTGTATAAATTTCTCTAAACTGAATGCTGTTTCTGCTTTTGATGCTTATCCAATGCCAAGAGTAGAGGAATTGATTGAGCGCTTGGGAAATGCAAAATATCTGTCTACACTGGACTTGTGTAAAGGATATTGGCAGGTGCCATTGACTGAGTCCTCTAAAGACTTAACAACCTTTAGGGTCCCTAGTGGACTTTATCGTTTCAGGACAATGCCTTTCGGACTGCACGGAGCTCCAGCTACATTCCAGAGGCTGGTGGACGAGGTCCTGGGAGGAGCGGATGGCTATGCTGTGGCATACATTGATGACATCGTGGTGTTCAGTGAGACATGGGAGGATCACATGCAACACCTCTCTGATGTCCTTCAGCGGATTCGTAGAGCTGGGCTGATCATCAATGCACGTAAATGTCACATTGCTAAGGAAGAGGTGGAATACCTTGGATACATCATCGGTGGTGGGGTCATCCGCCCTCAAGTGAGTAAAGTGGAAGCTCTTGCAGCCTATCCTCCTCCAACCACCAAGAGGAAAGTAAGATCATTCCTGGGTTTGGCTGGTTGGTATCGACGCTTTATCCCAAATTTCTCTGCGAGGTCAGCTGTTCTTAGTGACCTCACCCGTAAATCCAGCCCTAACAAGGTCAAATGGAGTCCATCTTGTAATGCTGCTTTTGAGGACTTGAAAAACTGTATGTGTAATAAACCTGTCTTGCAGTGTCCGGATTTCACCCGTCCATTTACTGTGCAGACAGATGCTTCGGGAGTAGGACTTGGAGCTGTGTTGCTGCAAGGCACAGGAGAGGAACAGAGGCCGGTGCAGTATATAAGCCGCAAGCTCTTTCCAAGAGAAACAAGGTATTCAACCATTGAGAAGGAGGCCTTGGCGGTGAAATGGGCCCTGGACACTTTGAAATATTACTTGATGGGAGATGAATTTATGTTGGAGACTGACCATCGTGCATTGCAGTGGATGAACAGGATGAAAGATTCCAATGCAAGAATTACTCGGTGGTATCTGTCACTCCAGCCTTATCGTTTCAGCATCCAGTATCTGCCAGGAAAAAAAAACGTGGTGGCTGACTTCCTGTCCCGATCCTTTGAAGAGTGACTGTCTTAAGGGGGGGGGAGTGTGACAAAGTGGGTGAGACCTCTCCGTTTCCTCACCACTATTGTCTCATACTGTTTCACATTATCCCCTTAATGTTCATATCATACATTCATACATGCACACATACATTGTTCAGTTGGCTATAATTTATCTTTTCTTTGTAACAGTTGCAACATTTACTATACTAGTTTTGTTTGTGTTCGCATTATGTTACAGTCACATCAAAGTACAATGATAAGTTAAAGCACACACAGAGCCATGTTCATGTCATTCACCTTTATTGATTTGCAGTATATAAACCAGTGTTTCTTTGTTCTGCCATGCTGCTCACCAATTGTTTGTTCTCGTCCACACAGATACACCATGTTGGCTTGGTTGGGAGGGAAAGGGCTCCGCCCAGCACTTCTGCTGCATTTATACAGTCGGTGATGTCATCCTGACATCATTGGGGCAAACCAAGCAGAGGGGTTGTCTGATTGTTGAGTGTTCATTTTGTGGAGTTATGATACTCTAAAGTAATGAAGAGATTACAAAACATTCTGTTACTAGTTATATAGTTGTGTGAATAATCTGTCGTTTAACTTTGAATATGCTATTTCAAATCCTTGTGTAAGGGAAAAGAGAAAGATCACCTCCAGTGGAATGGTGTAGGCTGAAGAGAGCCAGGAGTCAATTGGTTATGCTATAAAGTCATTTGGGTTTCGTCTCCTCGAGAGAGAGGTCAGGCCGTGCTGCCCGAACACGAGCCATTATTTAAGTTTCATTATGGAGTAACTTTGCATTATTTCCTTTGTTCTGTTTGTTTGTTTTGTTTAACTTGCAAGTATTTTTGTTATGGGAGCACTATAAATAAATGCACCTCTGAGAACTGCAAACCATGTCCTCTGCGTCTGCCTGCCTGCCACCTTCCTTGCCACTTTTGCTTCACTACCTCACACCCCCCCCCCCCCCCCATAAAAACATGCAGAAGATCAGATCGTCATCGTCATCCGACCAGTGACGACAACATCCGAAGTTGGTCCCCGGGCGCTGTACGAGAAAGCGACCACTGCTCCTGGCCTGCCCCCCTGGAGGAAAGGACAAGCCAGGATGGGTTAAATGCAGAGGACAAATTTCACCGGCCACCGTCAGCATGTGTGTGTGTGTGGCCGTCCGTGCATGTGTTGATGTGTAATCGTGTGACAATAAAGACGGGCTTGTCCACGGGCTTGTCCATCTGAAATCTGAAATCGTGATTTAGTGCCAAATTCAACCACCCTTGCTGCCGGGAGCACCCCACAGGGCGACCCGAAAGGCATCGGTGAACCACGGGCGTATGGAAACGTTCATGCCTGACCATCTGACATATTAGAGTGGCAACAATACTACTTCCTTGCCACCGACAGTACCGCGTGCGCGAACCGCGAACCGGACACGTTGAGACTGTAGTACCTGACAAATGTGTGATGAGAGGACCATGAGGCCGCGGCACACATGTCCTCCACCGAAACACCACGCAACAACGCAGAGGATGTCGCAACACCTCGCATAGAATGCGCCTTGATACCCTCCGGGGGTATCTTACCCATGGCAGAGTATGCCAATGCGATCGCCTCCACTATCCAGTGTGATAAGCGATCCTTCGAAAGGGGCCCACCATGGGCCTTCTGCCCAAAGCAGACCAACAACTGGTCTGTAGTGCGTAATGAACGCGTCCTGGCCACATAGGCCGAGAGCGCCCTTACGGGGCACAGCATGTGCAAGCGTCTCTCCTCACCCGAACTGAACGGCGGGGGACAGAATGCTGATAAGTCTATGACCATATACCTATAGCTGGCATTAATATTCTTGGGTTGGTAAGCCGGGTTAGGTCGCAACGTAACCCTGCACCCATCATTCCCAAAAACCATACAGGCCTGCTGCACCGAGAGGGCAATCAGGTCACCAACTCTCTTTCCTGACGACAAGGCCAGCAGCAGCGCGGTCTTTAAGGACAGAACCTTTAAATCGGCGGAGTCCAAGGGCTCAAACGGATGACCCGTTAGCCCGTCCAGCACCGTAACCAGGTCCCATTTGGGAAAGACGCACCGCGACGGCGGCCGCAGTTTACGCGCCCCCTTCATGAAGCGCAAGACCAAAGGGCACGCCCCCACGGGGCTCCCTTCAATTCCCATGTGGCAAGCAGAAATCGCGGCTACGTACACCTTAAGCGACTGCGGGGACTGACCCGCGTCAAGCAGGCTCTGAAGGAAACAGAGAACTGGTCGCACACTGCAGTTCACTGGATCCACACCCTTACCTGTGCACCAACGCGAAAAGCCCCGCCACTTGTACGTGTACTGAGTGCGGGTCGAAGCAGCCCTAGCACTCTGAATAGTGCATACCACATTATCGGGCAAGCCCTGGGCTAGCAACTGGTCCCGTTCAGGAGCCAGACTGCTAGCTTCCACCTGCCTGGGGAGGGGTGGAACACCTCCCCGTCCGCCTGGGATAGGAGATCGGCCCGCACCGGCAACGCCCAGGGCGGGCCTTGCGTCAGGGAGACCAGCTCCGCAAACCATGTCTGCCTGGGCCAGAACGGGGCCACTAGAACAAGCCGGAGGCGTTGTTCCTTCACCCTGTCCAACACCTGACGGATCAGGGGGATCGGTGGAAACGCATAGAGCCCCTCCCGTGGCCACACGTTCGCTAGTGTGTCGTGTCCCAACGGGGGGCTGTCCCCCTGGATGGAGAACCACAATGGGCAGTGCCTCGCGCGCCGCGATGCGAAGAGATCGACGCGGGCACGACCGAACCTGGCCCAAATTTGTTCCACCACCTGAGGGTGGAGGCACCACTCCGTATGACGGGGATAGCCTCGAGACAGCAGGTCGGCGCCGTAATTCAGCCGTCCCGGCAGATAAACCGCCGACACTGACAGGAGACGAGGATATGCCCACAGGTGAATCCCCACCGCTAACTGGTTCAGCGCCTTCGACCGCACACCGCCCTGTTTGTTCAGGTGGGCGATCGCCGCCGTATTGTCCGAGCGAATCAGCACATGGTGTCCATGTATGATCCGCTGGAAGTGAAGCAGAGCCAGGCGAATCGCCTCCAGCTCCAGCACGTTTATGTGGCAAAGCTCCTGAGCCTCCCACCGGCGGTTCGCCAAAAAATGCCCACACACCGCACCCCATCCCCAGAGGGAGGCGTCGGTGTGAATCACTAACCTGAGCGGGACAGGGCCCAACCGAGTGCCTCTCGAGAGGTAACGGGGGTCCGCCCATATGGCCAGCGCCTGGCGGGCCTGACCTGTCAGAGGAACCCTGTGATGACTGTCCCTGGTCGGGTCCAGGCGAAGCCCGAGGAACCAGATTTGGAACGGACGCATGTGTAGCCTCCCCAGAGGGAGCACATGCAGTGCTGAGGCCATCAGGCCCAACATGACTGTGTACTGATGCACTGACACCAAGGGGCACAGACTTATTGTCCTTGCTGTCCGCACCGTGCGAGCCTGTCGCTCTGGCGAAGGGCGGGCCCGCATGGCCCGGGAGTCTGGCTCGAGCCCCAGGAGGGTCGCTGTCTGCTCTGGGGCGAGGCAACTCTTCTGCCAATTCACCAAAAACCCTAAGGTTTGTAGGTGATCGCTCACCACCTTGGTATGTTTCGTGGCACAGACCCTCGAGTCGGCCAGAATGAGAGCATCGTCGAGATATAGGAAGACACGGATCCCCCTCACGCGGAGGGGGGCCAAGGCTGTCTCCACGCACACCGTGAATGTTTGCGGGCTCAAGACATGCCGAATGGCAAGACACAGAACTCGTAAGCCTTCCCTAGGAAGGAGAACCTCAGGTATTTCCTGTGCCTCTTGACCACGTGGACATGGAAGAATGCGTCTTTCAGATCCACGGAAGTAAAGAAATCCCCCTGTCTCAACGCGTTGAACAGGTGGGGAAAAGAGAGCATTCGGAACGGTAACTTCCTCAGCGTCTTGTTGAGACGCCGGAGGTCCAGAATCGGACGCATGGAGCCGTCCCTCTTGGGCACGACAAAGTACCTGTGGTAGAACCCCGAGCGCACCTCTGCCTTGGGAACCGAGCAAATCGCCCCTTTGGCGAGGAGCGAAATAACCTCCTTGTGGAGTATGTCCCTGGACTCCCCTTCCACAGCCGAATCGGGGATCCCGTCGAACCTGGGCGGGGGCCTGGCAAATTGCAGGGCGTATCCCTTCTGAAGGGTGCGCCGTAACCAGGGGGACGGGGAACATAGACAAAGATGGTCAAAGATGGTCAAAGATGGTCAAAGATGGTCTCTTGTGGCCAAAGGGGGTGGAACCCACCCCCTTGGTCATGAGTATATTGTTGGGCACCGGGACCTGACCCGGTACCCTGGCGGGGGAAGAATATAGGGGGGGCAGGACGTAAGAGGCTATGCCCCCCTGTCAGTTTCTTACGCAGGCTCCGCCTACTGATGTGCCCTGTGAGCGTGTCGAACCGACGTAACCCCCCCGCCGTGCGGCTTTCGCAGGCTGGGGGGACCAAGGAGGCAATGTTCTCTTTCGACCGCCGCGCGGACTTGTCCGTTCGTGCGGACCCCAGGAGAGCCCCCGACCAACAATGGGCCCATGGCACCATTGATGGTGGGCTTGTCCCGGGGGCCTCTTGATGACGGGTATGAGACCCTGGGAGAGCTCCCGACCGAACTCGGGCCCTGGGCACCGAGGACGGTGGGCTTGTCCCTAAAGCTACAAGCCGAAGGCTGGCTCTGAGACCAAGCCTTGGCGAGCTGCCGTACCGCACCGGCGAGTGACGGGCTGAGCAGGTCCCTGCTGAGTCCCGGACCGAAGTTGAGCGCTGAGCTTCAACGACGGTGGGCTCATAGCCCCCCCCTTTCCCCAGGGAGGTGACTAAGAATGAGACTGGTCACCAGGCTCCCCGCGCACCCCCTCGCTTTGGTGGCCGGGGGCCTCGTACCCTGGCCTGCCGTGGGACCCAGGACAGGCCCACTGCAGCTGGGTGGGGCGCCTCCATTGCAGGCGCCCTAGGCTGTGGGACTCGTATCCGCAGGCGTGGGGCGGCTCGTGGCGCTGGAGGCCCCGGAGGGCGACTCTGCGCGCGTGCTGCCTGACACCGGCGGTCCTCCCCTTTCCGCCTAGGCAACAGGGTACTGACCGCCACAGAGTCCCGCTGCCGCTTCTCCAACCGCTGGGCCAAATCCTCCACGGAAGGACCGAACAGGCACTCCGGAGAGATCTGGACCCCCAGTAGCCTCCTCTTATCCTGCTCCGGGAGCTGGGTGAGGTTCAGCCACAGGTGACGGTGAGTCAGAACGGAGAAGGCCATGACCTTCCCGCTGTTCTGCGTCAGGCAGTCGATCATACGCAAGGCGTAATCCGTGGCCATCCTGAGCTCTGGAAACAGCTCGGGGGCGGGGTCACCCTGCATCTCCCGCAGGAGCACTGCCTGGTAACCCTGCAGGATCGCCAGGTTGTTGGTCATGGCGGCGGACTGCCCCGCCGCCAAGTACGCCTTCTCGGCCAGTTTGGCCGTTAGTTGGCACGCCCTCGAGGGCAACGTGGGCCTCGCGAGATTGGGGGCCAGGTGTCTGGCCACCATCTCCTCGAGGGGGGGCATCGCGGCTAACGCGAGCTTTCCCCCCCTTCTAAGGCCGACCACGGAGCCATGCCCGCGCAGAGCGGCTTGGCCTCCTGAGGCTTCTCCCATCCCATCTGCACCGCGCACACCACGTCTATACAGATGGTTAAGAGGGGCTTCGGGTGGGGCGCCTGTGGCGCCTGGCGTGGCTGGAAGTAACACCCCAGCAGTACTGACTCGGGGGGCAGGGGTGGTTCGGCCCGAGCGATGCCGAGCTTCGCTGCGGCCCTAGACATCACCCCCTGAAATTGTTTCTGGTAGGACTCGTTGACGCTCGTCTCCGAGCGGGCCCCTACGAGAGAGGTGACAGTGGTTACACCGTCCCAGTCCTCCCCGCCTGACATCTCTGTTGGGGGGTGTCCTGGGGGACGACGACTATGGGGTCGTAAGGGAAGAGCCCACCCCGTTCTAACACAGGATCGATGGGCTCATCCCCCCAACTTAAACTCTGCTGCTCAGGTTGGACCGGGGAGCCCTGCTCGTCAGGTAACTCCCCCCCGACCGAGTGGTCGGACCCAGCGGAAGCGCCTCCCTCGGGAGGTGCATGGCTGAGCATCGGGCCCACCTGGACAAAGAGCAACGCTCTTTCCCGCAGCTCGCCCAGGGTGAAGCCGTTGCAGGTCTGGCAGAAGTCCGATTTCAGCAAGGCATCCGTAGCATGGTTGTGCCCGAGGCAGAACACTGCACTCCCTGTGGCGGTCGTAACTCGCCAGAGTAGCCTCACAGCTAACACAGCTCCTGGCTGCCCCCCCCTTTCTCATGGTCGCCACCCGGTCCATGCGCGAGTTTAGCGAAGCTAACTCGCAACAAGCCCCGCCGACTGTACCAGGAATTAGCGGGAGTTATACCGTGTAAGCTAACTTTTAACAGTAGCTTGCAACGGTGAAGATAGCTGGAGTGCTACAAGCTAGATGCTAGCTGCACTGAGCAACTAGCTAACTATCTATCTAACGTTACTCCAGCCGGAGTAAAGCGCGCTCTTACACGAGTAGCCGGCGCCTAAAGTACCTAGCACACGGACGCTAACCACACGGGTGCATGCTAGCTATCCGCAACAACTGGGCTAACTAGCCTATTGTTCTAGTGCTATACAGTAAGCTATTCGCACGTATGTGACCTAGCCTAACAGTTTTGAGCACGGACCTTAGTCAGCCCTCAAGCCGATAAACGCTACCCCAGCCGGGGAACGTTTCACACAGCTACACGGCGGTAGCAATAAAACAAGTGTTAACTGTAAGAAGCTTTAGATGATTTGATCCGACGCCGCTGGTGAAGAGAACAGGTTCGGGTCCCCTGCTTTACCTCGTTCACGTAAACCTTCTCAAGGTGGGCAGTTTAGACGGAACGAGCCTATTTTCTAGAGCTATGTTAGAGCGCTAACTTTGAGCTAACAACGGAGCTTTAGAAGACACGTCCTCTCACTGGCTGGAAGAAGCGAAGAGTAATTTTTCAGAGCAAAATGACAGTGTTCCATAGGACTGCGTGTGCAGCAAACTAGGCACTAGAGTGAGAGCTCTCGTTCTCACTCGTAAAACCCGGGTTGTAGTACAACCCTAACGTTTAGCCATGCGGAGGTTGGGTTTAGGCATGAGCAGTGGTGATCGGTTGGGTTTAGGTATGAGCAGCGATAATTGGAGACAACAGCGCCACATGGAGACTGAGAACTGAGTCTATACAGCAAGATTCACTGAGTAGTGTGCAGACTAACTTTACTCACCTATTATTGTGAATGCTTGACCATGTGAGAAAGGCCTCAAAAAAGGCATTCAACATGGCCTTCAGGGAGTCATGTGACAAATTAAAACACTGCTATTGGTTTCATTATGGCCCCACCTCTTTTTAAAGTATTGCATCATAATTGACTGTGAAAGGCCAAAACTCCCCATGGCATGAACTCCCATTACTGTTACTGTTAATTAAGTCTTTTGTTACTGTTACTGTTAATTAAGTCTTTTGAACCCAAATTGTATTTTTTCCCTCAAATTTTGTCCAGAACATGATGATGATGATTGTCTATACAGTAGGTAGAGAGATAAGATAGAAACTATGATCAGATCAGATCAGTCATGCTTCTACATTCTCTGACTGTGTTCACTTCTTGAGTTTGAGTTTGCTGGTGACCCCCTGGAACGTCCTCCCGTTGAGAACCACTGCTCTATAGCACCACCAGGTGGCCAACATGCATGGGCTGCCTTGCCTGTGTAGTGGGGGGCCACAGGAGCCCACCTGGCAGATATGGCTGCTGTAGGACTTATTCCTGAGCTGCAAACGTTTAGTAGAGATAAAGAAACAACGAATGAAGAAGAACAGTTCCAGCAAATATGTACAACAGTACAGGGTTTCATAGCAAAGTAATTTTGGTCACATGTGTCAAGCTTTAACAAAAAAGAGATCCCAATGTACACAGCCTTCTATCAACAAAGAACATACAAAATCTATTTCTCACAGATCCAGAACTTTGTTTCATTATTCCAGACTTGTATCCACTGTCCTTGGTGATGTAGATAAATAATTTACCCCTGTTCATTACTACTCCAGGGAGATAGAGGGCACTGTGAAACTGCAGACACAGTGTCTGGGCGGAGCCTAGATCAAAGATTATAAAGGAGTAGAAGAGCCTTTGTTCTGGGTCATTTGTCATCTCCAGGAGGTTGTGTGAGCAGGCAGTGAACCGGATCCGTTTGTGGACTTTTGTTTTTGTAAATAAACTATGTTACAATTTACTCTCTAGTAAATTGACTTATTTAAAGGTTAGAACGAAATTCCTCACCACAGTTTGGTGCCGAAACCCGTGGTCGAGGGGGGAACTATAGTGGTTTAGTTGGGCAGGCTTTGGGCCTGTGGTTTGGGCCTTTGTTTCATGTCGGAGCTGAATTCCTGTGTAGCGCGCAAATCAACAACAACACGGGCAGAAAAGGCCGGCGAGAAGCAGATGGAAGCCAAAGGTGAGTTGTGATTTGATTATTACAAATGCAAAAGTCTAAGTGTGTTGTGTGTTAATTGTGCCCAATAAATGATTGGTTACCGAATGATTAAAAGAGCATAAAGAATAGCGTGGAAGAAAAATGTTGTTATTGTGAAATTTGATTAAGAGGCAAGTTATTGAGCGGTGGAGCCTCAAGGATCCACTAGGTGGGAATCATTTAAACATTATAAGGTAACTGAGTTCGGTAACTAACCATATTGTTGATGTAACAGAGATTCTGCTGCGGATTGTGTAGGCCTACTAGTGAGAGAGATGAGAGTACCCACAGAGGTAAATAACAGAGTAAAACCTTAGAGGAAAGGAGAATTGTCTCCCATGCTGCGCGGTTGGAGGATCCTTTGTTCAGTAGTCTCTTAAAACGGACTGTTTAAGCCAACTCGTCTGTTCTAGGAGACTATTTGTTCAGTGCAATAGTTAGCAGTGGCTATTGTGCTAAGAAACAAAGGGGAAAGCCTCATTGGGGACTAATGAAAAGAGACCGCAGTAAAATCCTTATGGGAAGGGGAGCATTAAGCTTTAAAGTCGTCGGATTTCCCCCGGTTGGAATATAAATAGCGCTATATATAAATCAATAAGGAATAAAACGTACGTTAGTCATCCAGTGACTGAATTAGCTAGCAAATCCAAGTGTATGGTAAGAAATGTTGAAGGGAGTTTATGTGAGAAACGGTAAGCTTAAAGCTGGCCGCTCTGAGAAAGTGGCGCTCGGGAGAGTTTGCATATTACTGAAATGAAAAGAGACGCTTTACCAGTTGTGGTTGCACAAATTTAATAGGAAGATGCTTCTAAATGTAAGTGCTATTCAGTTGCTGGGATGAACAATAGTAGCAGAATCTGTTACATAAGGCTATGTTGTCTACCGTGGTTGTTTGTTAAATCGGCTTGTATGAAAGAACAACATTGACTATTGCATCAATAGTTTCTAGCCTCAGCTGATGCTTAATAATTAGGGAATTAATTTATAAGCCAGCAGCTGATTTACGCCGGTTCTGTTAGTGTGTGAGTTGTGAAACACATGGCTGTCGGCCATTTTGAATGTAGTTCACAAGAACAATGGGACTTGTAGTCTTTGTGTGAATGAATGTAATGCATGTGTAAAGATACACATATTTTACTCAACTTGCTTAGAAGTAAAGCACATGATTATAAACTGTATAGTAAATAAGCAACTTGTTAAAATAAAGTAGAATTAGAGGAAACTTTGCTGTGTAATAACCTATTTGTGTAATTTTCAGAAATGGAGGATCAAATCCTGCCTATTCAGAGAATGAGGACTCTTTATGGGCTCATGGCAGTAGAAAGGACAACTGAATGGTCTTATTGGACGAAGGGGTTGTGGCCAGCTATCGGAACTTTTGAGAAAGCTAAATTAAATGCAGTGTTAGAACAATTATCTCTTAAACAATTGGATGACCAAGATAGGAGGGAACATGAAATAGCCTACAATTTGTGGGCTGCTCAGATTGCCAGAAGGCAAGGAGAAGATTTTTTGGAACAAGCCATGCGCCAATTAGAACTAAAGACAGGAGAGGAGAGAATAGGTGTGGCTGGGGCATTGGTGAGTACAAAGCAACCAGGAAGTGAACAAAAGGCAGAGCAACAGCCACTTCGAACAAAAGGGAGGAGAGATGGACTTCAAAGGAAGGTAGACCACCCCCGCTCCAATTATGGCAGAAGAGGGGGGTGGGGTGTGACAGCAGGGCAGCTTGAGCAAAGACAAAAGAACCGGACAGGATGCTTTTGTTGTAAAAGTGAAGACCACTGGATAAGGGAGTGTCCTTACAATGTGCAGGCTCCTTCCAGAATAACATCACAGAATGGCTCAAACTAAAAGGACTTAGAGTTATTTAACATAGTGACAATGCATCTCACCCCTTCTTCCTAAACAGAGATAAGAAGATTTGAAGTAGGGTGAGGGGGGTAAAGAACAATAACATTGAATGAGACTTTAAGATGGTAAGATTTGAGCGTGGAGTGAGGAGAGCAAAATGAAAATGTGTTTGGGGAATAAATAACACAGAATTGTCTAATTATGGTAATATCAATATCCATATTTTGAGTTGAATTTCAGATTCTTCCAATTTATGTTGCCATGTAAATTAGAGACAAAGGTGGATGCTATAAATTTAAACAACACGGTGAACTTCATGTCAGATGAGGTCACTTTGGGTTAGTATTCCTTTGGTAGTATGTTAATGTGTTACACTGCTTTATGATCCATATTTAACTTTGCTGAAAGTTTGAGAAGAAGAGAAAATGAATTGTCTATCGCGATTAAGTCACAAGTAATTAAAATACTATGTTCTTTTATTTCAGAAGGAGCTCAGCTGAACTGGAGAAAATGAGAGCACAGAAAATTAAGGAATAAATGAAACGTGGGAAAACTGTGCTATGTTTAACATATTTTGTGTGTGTTTCAGAGACGGAACCATGGGCTGCAGGATGGAAGCAGTGTTATAGAACATCATTAGTAATGGGAAAGACAGATAAGGAAGAGATAGCAAAAGCTATATGGTAGAAAATGTATAATTAGAAAAGAAAGAACAGAATAGGAGAGAAGTTCACCCTCGAGATGGGTGGGGAGATAAGTGGCGCAGAGATGTCTAAGAGAGACAGACAGATTATTAAGATTACACAATAAGAACAACGTTCTGAACTATGCTAAAGGTACGGTCAGTTCGGGGTACTATTAACTCATTCACCGCCAATGACGTCTTTGACGTGTTATCAGAAATAGCCCTCCCCGCCAATGACGTGTTTGACGTGTTTTTGTTTTTATTACTGCAGGGCGTAGTTTAAACACTTCCCCAGCCTGTCACATGGTATCAGGTCCCTATCATCTAAGACAACACGTGAACAAACACATACCGCAGCTGTTATTTTGAAATTGAGCAGGAGGAAAAGCAGAAAACTGGTAACGCTTCCTTGTGCAGACAGGAGAAACGCCATTGAAACGCGCCTCGGCGCGCTGCACGAGCTGGAGTCGCCTTCCTCTGTGCCAGCCGGGAGAAAGTAATCAAGAGATGTGTTTGATCATCGGAGGAATGAGGAAATGATCGATCAGTTTGCGAGGGCGGTGAGGACGTGTTGAATAGCCGAGGGGAAAACGGGAACGATCAGATAGCAGGGGATATGACAGGGAGACATGGACGAGGAAGGGTGCAAAATAAACACACAACAGCAAGGCACAAGGCAGAAGCGGGAGTCAGAGCAGCCCGCTGTCCTTTCTCAAGAGCTATTCAGTTGGTTCATGTAATCGCTGGGCTGCGTGCCCTCCAGTGTTGCTCCTGGCCAATCCCAGCGCCACAGGGCGTGGTTATTGCTTATCATATGTGGGGTTAGAAATCTAAAAGGGGGATCGTGTGTGTGTGTGTGTGTGTGTGTGTGTGTGTGTGTGTGTGTGTGTGTGTGTGTGTGTGTGTGTGTGTGTGTCTGTCTGTCTGTCTGTCTGTCTGTCTGTCTGTCTGTCTGTCTGTCGGTGTGTCTGTCTGTCTGTCTGTCTGTCTGTCTGTCTGTCTGTCTGTCTGCACACTCACTCACACCGAGTAAACTGTATTGTTGAATGTAAAAAAAAAGCACTTCATGTGTATATATATATATATATATTTATTTTTTTTGTCATTTGTGTCCTAACGAATAATATTTACATGTCTGATGTCAATACAGTTCAAAATAAAAGAATTGAGAGCGAGTTCTGCATGAGATTGTGTGCATAAATACATAAATGCCATTTTCTGCAATTTCTTTTCTCAGAGAGACATTTTGGGGGAAAACAGGGTGTATATAAATGGCTATAAGTAGAGTACAGAACATGCTAAAAGCTCACTTTTTTTTCCCTGGTGAACCCAGAGACGTACATCTTCATTTTGAGGTATTGCAAATCACTCTGGTGCTAATAGATAATTTACTGTGGGTCTTGAAAGATGACCAACAATTATGAAAATCTTTGGCCTGTGCTAAATATTGGCAGTCCTAAACTGGCGGTGAATGAGTTAATCTGAGAATGTTAACAGTGTGTCACATCGCTTTAATTCTCTAGGAATCAAGTTGTTCTAGTAGATAAGGAAGAGAGAAGGCAGTTGTTGGTTGCAGGAAAATTGTACATTATGAAAGATTACTAATGTTGGTTCTAATATTTCAGAAGGAGCCCGAGATGAGCGGCTGGGAAAAAAACCACAGTATGAATAACTGATAAGTTTCAAGCAAATGTAGACAGGAACTATGTTTACACAATGTTGTCTTGTCATTTAAATCTCTGAGACTTCACAGGACAGTGGGAGGAGAAAATGCTAATGTCTGCAGGAAATGTGGCTGACAAAGGTGGGAACCATAACATTGCTTTTATTTGCAGGAAGAAAAACCAGTATTCCATTTCGGAATTGTAACTAATTTAATATTTTCCTTTAGGTATGACATGTGGTGATCAACAAATCTATTAGTGGGGAAATTAAACATCTGAATTAAATTTTAATTTCACAGAATGAGCAAGAGCGCTCACCACAGGATGTGAAAGCAATTGTTCCCCAGTAGGTGTGAGTATGCAAAATGGAGTCAACACTAACCAAGCATTTGGCTAAATAAGGGAGGTCCAAAGGACTCAAGCGGTAGTAGGGACAAGTAACTCTTATCTTTCAGATACCAAGAATGAGGAGAGCCTTTAGTCAGTGCTTCAGCATAATAAAGCGTGGAAAGCGGGTGATCATTTAAAAAGAACTCGTAAGACAACAGAATTTGGTACTAATATTTTCCTTTCACAGGAAACAGTTGATAAAAGAATCGAAAGTCATATTTAAAAGTGTTTATTGCAGCAAGCGTGATTAAAATGATAATTTGGGGACAGAGAACAGCAATCTGTCATTGTAAATAGGGTAAGATAACATTCTTTCCAGGTTTGAAGAAAAATATGACGATGAACTCCACATTGGTAAGACCCAACTAAATGTAATTGTATTGTCTTGGCTGATGATAGCTATGGCACTACAGTTAATTAATATTCAGTGTAATTTTATTTCGTCATAAGGAAGTGTGAAGGTTTGGTGGAGGAAATAATCTTGCTTTTAAAAGTGTAAATTGTCATTAATCTGTGTGCTTGTCTGTTATGCAGAGATGGACAATGGAGTGAAAATCTGGAAGCGATTTTCAGAGGGGGGAAGGAAGCGGAGAATAATGAGAATAATGAGAATAATGAAGAGTTCGGAGTTCAGACTTGCGTGTGTGTGTATGAAAGAGAGTGAAAGGGACGGACTTGACATTTTCGGACTGACCGGGAGATAATTTTATTTGTTCATAGAATTTAAGTGAGCTCAATAGCTAGAGAATGTTTATTTGTGTTATTGGTTGCATGATTAATTGTTTACAGGATCAAAAAGTAAGGTAAGTATGACATGTGGAACTATGGGAACAGCTGAAATACTGAATGAATTAATACACTAACCAAACTAACTAATTCATAACTAACTATGAAAAGTTGATTGTTATAACCAAAGTTATTGGACAAATAGTCGTGGAGAGGACCGAATCCAGGGCAGGTAATATTGAAGAGGAATCAATTTAAAAGGGTGAGATGAATCATTCTTTATACAAATTATGCTATCATAATGTCAAATGAACGGAAATGAGAACCTGAAGATCCATATGTTTGTGTGTTGCCATGTAAATAATTTGTTAGAATAGCAACTTAAGTGATCATTCAATGTGGTGTGCATTGTAAGCAGATGAGATGCACAAAGTTATGTTTGTGTCATTACAGAGAAGGATGTGGAGATGGAGGATACAAAGAGCCATGGAGGATGGTTCAAGGCAACAGATAGGAAAGGACTCATTGCTGGAACCTGGACAATTAATATTTGATAAAAAAGCGGTACAATTAATTATAGCAATTAATAATATGAAAATATAGGAAAGTAGTTTGGTGAGTATGAAAATGCATGCAGTACAAATTTAAGTGTAGCGAATGCGGGAATAATGAGAGAAATTGTCCAGTGTTGCTTGTTGGAGTCACTACATGAACAGAATGGCTGACCAAGAAGGAGGACTGATGTGGATCGTTCAAGACTCCAGGAATGTCAAAATATGACTAGGAATATGAATGAATGAGTATAGATAGGATGTGAGGGTTTAAGATGGATGAGTGTGTGAACGAATGGGAGTGGGCAAGATGGAGGCGAGATACTGGAAGCCATCAAGAGGACACTTCACTAGCATCTGACCTGGGGTGGAGCCAATGAAGATGACCCAACGCGCGGACGAAGAAGAAATAAAACTTGCCACAAGAATCCTGCACTCCCTAATTGAATTCAGAAGCATATGCCAAATATTGATAGTGAACTATATACCTTGAAGGCTGTTAAATGTAATGATATGTACTGTGAATGATTGAATTAAATGTATGTTGTTGTCTAGTACTACAGTATGTAACTAATTAATTCTAGAAATATTATATAAAAGGCCTATTATAATATAGTATAAACATTATCATTATATAATAAGCATCATCATGGACTTTTGGTATCGCTGGTAGGCTGGGTTATGCACAGGCTTTTTAAGTGAGTGGTTCTATCAATAGGAATAGAAGCTCGCAGAGGCCTTTGCCTACTTCAAAGGAGAGCAAATGGAAAAAGTAGGTTACCTCTGAATGTGAATAAGCTGTTAAAAGCCACCGCA
Source organism: Poromitra crassiceps (assembly GCF_964638095.1). NCBI lineage: Eukaryota > Metazoa > Chordata > Actinopteri > Beryciformes > Melamphaidae > Poromitra > Poromitra crassiceps. The sequence continues at coordinate 12,735,181 of NC_139643.1, forward strand.
CTCTGTGCAGAGCTGTGTGCAGGGTGGTTCATGACATGGTTCCCGGGTCATTTGATTAATAGAAGTGTTTTGGACTTTGTGGATTATGTGATCTGGGAAAGGGCTGCGCTGTGGACCTGCTTGTGCGTATCTCTGGATGGGGTGAGATGTCAAAATGCTGATGATGTATGCTGATAGACAAAAGTTGCAAAACAAAAAAAAGCAACTTTATAATAAATCCCTCAGTTAAGTTGTTCCTTAAAAGGAAAAAAAGGAGGGAATTGTAGATAAATAATTTACCCCTGTTCATTACTACTCCAGGGAGATAGAGGGCGCTGTGAAACTGCAGACACAGTGTCTGGGCGGAGCCTAGATCAAAGACTATAAAGGAGTAGAAGAGCCTTTGTTCTGGGTCATTTGTCATCTCCAGGAGGTTGTGTGAGCAGGCAGTGAACCGGATCCGTTTGTGGACTTTTGTTTTTGTAAATAAACTATGTTACAATTTACTCTCTAGTAAATTGACTTATTTAAAGGTTAGAACGAAATTCCTCACCACAGTGATCACAGCATAATGAGTAGCTTCCATAATGGTTTGGATTTTGAGGCCATCCTGCCGACCAGTAGCTGCAGAACAAACAACATTCTCCTTTTTAATAGAGCTGAAACTTGATTCATTTTTAAATAATGTATTGAATCTCACATCAAATCACACCTCAACTCAAAACTCAAATGAAATAATCTATAGTCAAGAACTATTAAGCTTTTCAAGAGAGAGAGACAGACACACACACACACGGCGCGCGCACACACACACTATGATGTAATCGGTTATTATTATATATGAATTTTAATGTATTAATTAATATTGTTATTGTGTAATGTGTATTGATGTGTACTTATTTTGTTTCATTGTGTTGTTGTGACATTCATGGCAATATAGCAAATTTGAATTGAATTATGCATGTGTGTGTGTGTGTGTGTGTGTGCAACACGTTCTCACTCCGAGCACGTAGCATATTGACGCGGTGTGTGTGTGTGTGTGTGTGTGTGTGTGTGTGTGAATGCCCTTCTCTGAGGTTTTCTTTTCTTCTCATTGTTATGTCATACAGGCCAGGTACTGGTCCTTGAAAATCAAGGCATTGAACGTTTTGAAAAGTGACATGGGTCATTGGAAGTACTTGAATTTATACATTTTGTGCAAGAATAGAAATGGAACTATTTTTTTACTGATCATGTAACACAGCACAGTTGAGAAGTGTCCACACATTAGATCCTCTCTCTCTCTTGTTAATACTGTATTTATGTATGTATATTGTTTTTTACTTAACGTCTTAAGTATTTACACTGAGAAATGTTCACACATTAAATCCTCTCTCTCACTTGTTAGTAGTTGTCTTTGAGCTTCTGCAAAGCTGCTAGTTCTCATTAGAAACATCCTCAGTGTTGTTATAGTAATTAACCTTGATCCATGTCACAATCTTGGGTCCTTGAATTTGAAGGAATTGGGACTGACTGGACATGACAGTTACAGCAGCAGACAGGAGCAGAGAGAGAGAGAGAGAGACAGAGAGAGACAGAAGCCGTTTTCACACATGCGCTTTTTACCGCTAAATGACCGGAAAGCGGTCTATTGCCTTCATGTGTGAAAGTTGTTTTCCGGTATAAGCGCGACCCCGTCATCGCGGACATTTCACCAGTTTCGAGCCAGTCAGAAGAGCGGTATGCCGCGATAAGGGACACAAGTGTGAAACGTGTCAAGTCATTTGCCGGTCCTTCTCATGGGCGAGGTGTACACACTTGCTTAATGTTCCAGCGGGCATAATCTAATCATTCGCACACATTAAAGCAAACTGGCGAAATGATCTTGTGATAATAAGAGCGGGGTCATCCCTATGTTCCCCAGGTCCTATGTTCCCCGGGTCCTATGTTCCCCGTTTTTGTGGGACCGGGGAACATAGAACCCTGCTATGTTCCCTGGGAGAGGTTAGGTTTTGGGTTAGGGTCTGGGGGAGGTTAGGTTTAGGCGTGGGGGGTGGGAGAGGTTAGGTTTTGGGTTAGGGTTTGGGGGAGGTTAGGTTTAGGGTTAGTGAAAAACGGGGAATATAGAACCCGGGGAACATAGAACCCGGGGAACATAGACATGATCCCATAAGAGCGGTATGTCAGCTTCATGTGTGGGCGTGCCGATTTCCCCCTCTCCCCTCTCCCCTCTCTGCTGCCTGCTCACTCTCTGGCCAGTCCTTCAGTCCTCCTCCTTCAGTCAGCAGCCCGACAGGGACACAGACAGCTCTGAGAGTCTTGCAAGCCGCCCAACGCTTGTTGAGAAAGCAAATGCACGAAGCGAAATGTGGAAGTATTTTGCTTACGTTGCCGACAGCGAAGGCAAGCATCAAACGAAGCCAGTCTGTAAAAAGTGCTTCAACGCAACGCAGGTGAACGGATAAACATCGAACCAGCCAGGCTATTTCTCTCAGACACGGATCCCAACTTCTTCAAATATTTCAGTTCAAAGACTGGTTATCGAATGTGAATGATACAACATACATGCCCTCTTAAGTCAAACGAGTGTGATTTATTGTGTGACAAGAAAACTTATTTCACCATCAGAGTTTTGCCGACCCCCAAAATAAGGAGGATTCCCCATCCAAGTGCACACGTCACTCCCCACCCGCTCTGCAGTACCCCCCCGCCCCCCAACATACAGGCAATTTCGCTGCTATATTCACACATGCGAGTGCTCAGGTGTGAAGGGAAATTCCGGGAAATGGCCGATATTGATTTACAAGTAATTTTCCTGTACGCATGTGTGAAAACAGTCAGAGAGAGAGAGAGAGGGATAGATAGATAGATAGATAGATAGATAGATAGATAGATAGATAGATAGATAGATAGATAGATAGATAGATAGATACGTCACACCAGAGGTGCGGAAGTTCTGCTCGAGAGGCAGAATCTGCTCCGATGGTGGCTGATACATGTATTGTTTATTGCTTTTTTTTTTAAGTATGTGCACATTGGAGAATCACATTGAGAGCCTTAACGAGCCTTAATGATTTGCAGCTGGCAGGGGCGGAGTTTCTGCAGGCAGCAGCAGCATTTTTCTCCTTGAGGTAAACAGAGAGAGAAGGTAAACACTTCCCATGTGCTTACATTACCCAGATTATATATTATACAAAGTGGGTTGATTATCGGTAAAGCCATCCTTTAAGTTGCTGCCCTACTCTTTAACACATCCATTCTATTAGTTATAAACAGTGCCTTTGATGGCATTGTGATTTAAAACATCTCACGTTTGTGTCAGCGGTGATCTGTCCATATAATGCAGACCAATCCAGGACTCTCCATACTGATTCAGCTTTCCGACAAAGTCCTGATAATTTGGCAAAAGAGGCAATCATTTCTGTGTTCGTAAGCACAAGTTCACTGATTTTGTACCTTTTTATATATAACTGTAACGGTTGGAGTCACAGACAGTATTGTCTGTACTTGTTGGACCCACAGACAGTATTGTCTGTAGTTGTTGGACCCACAGACAGTATTGTCTGTAGTTGTTGGGCCCACAGACAGTATTCTCTGTAGTTGATGGACCCACAGACAGTATTGTCTGTGTAGTTGTTGGACCCACAGACAGTGTTTTATGTTGTTGTTGGACACACAGACAGTATTGTCTGTTGTTGTTGGACCCACAGACAGTATTGTCTGTTGTGGTTGGACCCACAGACAGTATTGTCTGTAGTTGTTGGACCCACAGACAGTGTTGTCTGTAGTTGTTGGACCCACAGACAATATTGTCTGTAGTTGTTGGACCAACAGACAGTAGTGTCTGTTGTTGTTGGACCCACAGACAGTATTGTCTGTTGTTGTTGGACCCACAGACAGTATTGTCTGTAGTTGTTGGACCCGCAGACAGTATTGTCTGTAGTTGTTGGGCCCACAGACAGTATTGTCTGTAATTGTTGGACACACAGACAGTATTGTCTGTAGTTGTTGGGCCCACAGACAGTATTGTCTGTAGTTGTTGCACCCACAGACAGTATTGTCTGTAGTTGTTGGACCCACACACAGTATTGTCTGTAGTTGTTGGGCCCACAGACAGTATTGTCTGTAGTTGTTGGACCCACAGACAGTATTGTCTGTGTAGTTGTTGGACCCACAGACAGTATTGTCTGTTGTTGTTGGACCCACAGACAGTATTGTCTGTAGTTGTTGGACCCACAGACAGTATTGCCTGTGTAGTTGTTGGACCCACAGACAGTATTGTCTGTTGTTGTTGGGCCCACAGACAGTATTGTCTGTAGTTGTTGGACCCACAGACAGTATTGTCTGTAGTTGTGGGGCCCACAGACAGTATTGTCTGTAGTTGTTGGACCCACAGAGAGTATTGTCTGTGTAGTTGTTGGACCCGCAGTATTGTCTGTTGTTGTTGGACCCACAGACAGTATTGTCTGTAGTTGTTGGACCCACAGACAGCATTGTCTGTTGTTGTTGGACCCACAGACGATATTGTTTGTCTGTAGTTGTTGGGCCCACAGACAGTATTGTCTGTAGTTGTTGGACCCACAGACAGTAGTGTCTGTTGTTGTTGGACCCACAGACAGTATTGTCTGTAGTTGTTGGACCCACACACAGTATTGTCTGTAGTTTTTGGACCCACAGACAGTATTGTCTGTAGCTGTTGGACCCACAGACAGTATTGTCTGTAGTTGTTGGAGACAGTATTGTCTCCAGTCAGCTGTCAGTTGAAGCAACGTGCTCCACTGCCTCTTGCTGCAACAATCAGTGCAAACTGATTGGCTATAAGCTGTTGTTGACTGATAGCTAAATACATAATGAACACAAACACAAACACAGACATACACATATACAAACACAGGCACATTCGGGACAGCCCTAGATATATGTATGTGTCAAAAATGACACACTACAGTATACGTATGTACGTACCTACCTACGAATAAACCAACATAATGTCACACACGAAAACACACACCTTCCTCTCTGCTGTTTCTGACCACCAGATCTGATCCTTTGCTCTGACAGTCCTCTCTGCTCTCCCACCAAGTCTTCTTCTCAGTAGATCTATAGTAACAACGTTCTTCTCAGTAGATCTATAGTAACAACTGCAGCCACATTTCTCCCATCCTTCAGGAGACCACTTCCCTTATTGTCAAATAACTGATTTAGTGACACATTTCAATTCATTCAATGTCAGATTGATTAGAATGTAGTCTTTACTTATTGTTATCGTTATTATTATTATTTATTTTAAATTATATCTTACCTGCAATTTGCTTCTTCAACTTACTTCAGTCTGTACAGTAACTGGTTTCTCTCTTCAGTCAGATTGTGGTAACTGATGTTGAGTTGGTTTGTTTCCAGGACCATCTTCTGTCTCTCCACCATGACTGAAGAATCTGAAAACCATCACAACAAACACAGCATGTCATGTTAACAACATCAACGTCTTCTGCTTCAAAGTCAAATCAGAGCTAATCACTGCTTGTATATAATATCTGTTTTCATTGTTTTTCCATCACTGGCCACTGTTACGAAACGAGACATTTTGGGGTATTGTGTCCATTGATATGTGCATATGTATGAAGTCTGTGCACTTGTTGTGATTTCCTTTTTTTTTTACCACTAGGTGGTAGGCTGTGTGCAGTCAGGGCAAATTAGCCAGTCTACAAGTATTCATAGTATTTCCATGATGTCACAAGCACAATGATCCAGTCACCACAAGGCCAGGCCCAGCAGGACCAGACTCACTGCAGCAATTCTGAAAGGCTTTCTGCTTCTCTGGACGGCTGGAAGAGACCTTTGACTGTGAGCTCCCTCTAGAGGCAAAGTACACACATCACATTCACATGAAGAGAAGTTTGACTTTGAGCTCCCCCTAGAGGCAAAGTACACACACATCACATTCACACCAAGCATGTTCTGAATTTATTTGAACTCTGGATCTCTGGAGTGTTTATTCTTACGGCTTGTATATCGTTAGTATTTTACTCGTTCCGGTGCCATTATTGTTTTTTTTTTACAATACCCCACACACACACACACACACACACACACCTACACACACACACACACACACACACACACACACACACACACACACACACACACCACACACACACACACACACACACACACACACACACAGCTGGTCGGTCGTCGATGCCGTGACGCCACATGACATTGCCATGCTGTGAGGCTGTGTAAATAGTCACACTGCTGTTTCCTGCAACCAGCAGAAGTTTCTGAAATACAGGATGTATTGTATGTATTGTATGTACACCTTTACACACACACACACACACACACACACACACACACACACACACACACACACACACACACACACACACACACATGCCACATTTCAGTCTCGGGTGAAAACTGTGGCCACCAAATGATGGGGACATTTTGTGTGTGTGTGTGTGTGTGTGTGTGTGTGTGTGTGTGTCCAACATGGCGGCAGCAGCAAACACTAGCTCTCCAGCCAAAACGCACTAATACCATCCTAAACACACACGTCGTAACTGCCGCCGATAACGCAGGGAAGAAAGGTCCTACACACACACACACACCCGTTGGGCGGCGCCCAACGGGCGCCGCCAAAAAAAAATGGAGTGTTTTTTTTTAACCTTTTTTAGCCGTATTTAAAGGAATATCTCATTTTAAATCAACATTAGGATTATACTGTTGTGATGTCATTATTCAGTATCTTCTTCTTTTCTCACTAACTTTCATGTCACCACCTGCTCTCCTGTCAGCATTCTAACTTACAAACACAAACTGTAGGTTTAGCCATCATGTTCTTTCATAAACAGCCTGATTGGAAAGAAAACATTGCCACTGAGATGTCACAACAAGCACTTTTATTATTATTATTTAGTATTTATTATTGCTAAAAAAAAAAAAAAAAAAAAAAAAAAATTGGGCCCCTTGATGTCCCGGGCCCCGGGGCTTCAGCCCCGGTAAGCCCGTTGGTAAAATCGGCCCTGAATACACCACAGGATTCAGGATGTTTGTGATAAATACAACAAGAGACACTTGCTATGGGCACTTATATGACATACGGTAAACGTGTTTTCATATTAAAAAAAGAAAAGGACGTTCAATAAAAGTCGTCATTGCACGTGGAGTTCATGTCACACTGTGACTATCTGATCACACAACAGGTAAATTGTCAATCAAATGTCATTTTATTCAACAAAAACACAAAAGACACCTACATGTGGTGTTTTCAAAGCAATATGAGATCAATATTTTTTGTTTTGAAGTGACAGTCTAAACGTTACTTTGGAGGAACGTGGAGAGAACGTCAGACTTTCTGGGTAGATGCCAAACCACAATTCTATTAACTGGTGACGTCGCGGTCAAGACGATGTTTGCTGGGTAGGAAACCTACAATCGTGTCCCCGTCAAAGTCAAAGAGATTATAATAATAATAATAATGATTGGATTTATATAGCATACATATAGAGTATATTAAAGTATATTAAAACTTGGCCTGTGACACACACACACACACACACACACACACACACACACACACACACACACACACACACACACAAAGAGCAGATAACACAGGAAATGTTTTGTTAACTGCATAGTGTGTCATTTTTGCTGCACTTTGATATAAAACAACAGAAACTAATATAAACTCATCTTTATGGTCACATGACCAATGTCTGTGGCACTGGCAACAGCTCTGCTACATGAACACATAAGCAGCACACAGCAAACAATACAGAATCACGGCTAAGAACTGATGGCTAAATGTGGAGAAGTTGATGTTTGGTGGTTGTCAAACGTATATTTCATCTTTAATCTAACCTGCATTAATACTGCAGGTGCTTCATTCAGAGATGGAATAAAATGTAACAAAAGTAGCACATGGCCAATTAAAACGTGCTGTTGTGCTTTTGTTTGTCTTGCTGTAATTATGTATCTACTCTGACCTCATCAGCTACCCATCCCCCATTAGGCTACATTGTCTAAAATCACATGTATTCTGAATCTCCCATCTGAAATAAATGAAGGCTGTCAATCATCTTCTGCACAGGCAGAGGTGTGAGTTTCATGTCACACTTTGCACACTGGTGCAGGCGGTGATCTATTGAAAAGTTAGAGCACAGTGATGACTCATTCTATATTTGACAACTCAAACTCCCACCATGTTGTTTGACCTTGATATATTGAAGAATAGGCTGCAACTAACAATTACTTTCATTATTGATTAATCTGGTGATTATTATCTCGACTAATCAATTAGTCGTTTGGTCTATAAAATGTCACAAAATGCTGAAAAATGTTGATCACTTTTCCCCCAAAGCCCAAGATGACGTCCTCAAATGTCTTCTTCTGACCAACAGTCCACAACCCAAAGATAATCAGTTATGTCCTAGAAGAAGTTAAAATGAAAATGTTCACATTTGAGAAGTTGGAATGAGATTTTCTTTTTCTTTTGTAAAGTAATCTAAACGGTTAATCGATTATCAAAAATCGTTGGCGATTTTCTTTTGATCGACTATAATCGATTAATCATTGCAGCTCTATTGAAGACCGTTTATTTCTCTCTCTCCATCTGAGCACTTCTGTCCCCACCACCTTTCAACACAAAGTGATGCCCTTGGCCACTTCCCCAGCCAGGACCTACAGTACTTCTCACAGCACTCTTTACAGAAAAGGAGGCCCGCAGTGTTTAATCCAGCGGTGCCTTATGTGAATGAGGTTTTATTACTATTTAGAAATAAGAATATATATTCCCCTTCCATATGGCCTCCCACCGGGAGAGCCTCAGTGCCAAGCTTTACACAACACTCCAGATAGTGTTGTTGTGTTCAGCACCACTGATGGTGAGACTGTGCATGCAGCTCCACACTCAGCCTGGTCACCATGGCCTGATGCAACTCTGTGTCAGCCTTTAGATCAATACTTCCTGCTCCCAATATGGCTGTGTTCCACACGTACATTTTTTTTAAACAGAGCTTGTTATATGCGTTCTGGCCTCCCGTCCCCACACAAATGCCATTTAAGGTCACTGTAAACTGACTTTTTGGTGGAGATTTTTAATATACCCGTCTCTGTCCTCGACTGTGTGGATAGGATCATCGGACTTTTGCACTTGTGACAACAAGTGTGCGCTGAGATTTTGGTGTGTGACGTCACCAGTGTGCGCCACCATTTCCAGTGTTTACATCCTGTTGCCCGTTGCCTAGGCAACAATGTGTATCTGTCTAGAATCTGCTCTTCAAGAGAACGTCTCCTATCACTGTAGCCATTATGGTTGGAGCAGTGTTATTTGAACAAGTGTTTGGGCGTGATGCTCTAAGTGTGTCCCGTGATGTTTTACTGCCTGTTTTACACAGACCTTTTAGGCAGAGGTGGACGTACCAGCCTTAGCTAGCTTGCTCGCTAGCTGGTGATAGCGTGTGCTATGTTTGCGTTTAGCGGTGTAAGGTAACGTTAGTGTTGTATTTGCGTTCACGTGCGGAAGGAAATATTTTCTAAAGCAGTGCTTGTGTGGATGCAATTATTATGGAGGAAAAAAACTGTTACCAAAAGTCTGTGTACATGTGGAGTACCCTCAGCTTCGGGAGGGTGGAGGTGGACCTGTTCACCAACTGGCACATCACCCACTGTCCCCTGTGCTTCTCCTTGCACATGTGCAATGACCAGAAAAACTGCTTTACACCTTTCCTCCCCCCTTGGCTTGGTCCTCCCCTGTTGGTGAGGGTGAGGATGGAGAAACTGTCAATCATCCTGGTACCCCTGGACCACATGATGGCACTGTGGTACGCAGAGAGGAGACAGCTGCGGGTGGCCCCGCCCTGTCTAACACTATGCAGTCAATCCAAGCGTGAGTGTGAGTGTGCGTGTGAGTGAACAGGGCACTCCTGAAAAAGAGAGCCCTGTAGCCTGTACTACGAAGCTAGTTTAATGCCTTATCCGAGTAAGTTTGAGTTTAAACCTGGTTTAGCCGTACTACAAAGCAAGTTAACTTTCAATCACCATGGCAACTGACGCTGCAAAGCTAACCTGGTTGCGACCAGGTTAGCTTCAGAGGATAAGATCAAAATCCATGAGAGACCCATATAATATCGGCTCTCTGGAGTCACTCACCATTCATAAGATCGCCATATGAAAAATAGATTGCAGTCAACTGAGAACAGAACAAGCAAAACATTCGTTGCTCTGTAGGCTACATAATTAAATTAAGCCACTTACCACTTTATGTCTTAACAGCTCAACGATGCGTGGAGAAATATGATCACTATTAATCACCGCGGCGCATATCATGAACGGACCCTCAAATGGAGTGAGGGTGATATTCTCCTACATGCCAGAAAAGCCATACATATAATATAGATATTAGTTTAAATATATGGGATAGCCCCAATACTAAATATGCAGGCTATTCTTGCATCTTTCAGCTGGAACTGTGTCCTGTAGGCTGTATGCCAATATATGAGCAAAAATAGGCTAGTTTTTATCAATGATAACTATGCCCGCATCGTCTCAATTCAGTTCAGCAGTTTTCTCTTTTATAGTAGGCTATTAGGCTTTATACTAGGCTATTTTATATATGAATTATTCGATCAGTGCAACCACACACATGAGTGATAGAGATCATTATTCATTGAGCATGCGTTTCTAAATCTATGGTCTAAATAGGCTTACAGATTGTGGAAATGTATAGACTGAGATTACACTTTTACATTTGTTGCTGCTGCCTGTATCAATGCAGCTGTATCAGACAGAAATCGCTGATCAAAGTAAATCAAATGACTGATGTGAATACAAGCTGCTGCTTTAGACAGCCCTTCAGCAGACTATCCAACGCGGATTTTCATTCTGACATTAAATCGCGGATACATTAAATATCCGCAAAAATCTCTGATCACACTGTGTGGCTGCGCTGAATGAGGAAATGGGTGTGGAAATGGGTGTGGGCGTGGATCAACTCAGCTGTTCATAATGTGATTGGCTAGCGCACCTCTTTCGCGTGGACGCGCGCCTGTGCACGAGCGCAAAACGTGCGCGTGCACAGGCAGATCCCAGCTTCAGTTATCGACTAGAAAACCACTGTCGTAGTATCCTTAAACTAGATAGCTTTGATCCTGTTCAGTCAAACCAGATCAAAGGGACTTATCGCGGATCTGTTAAACTAGCTTCGTAGTACAGAGCTCTGCTCTCAGAGAGACTCCCCCTGTAATAAAGGTAAAAAGAAGAATAGAAAAATAATAATACAAACTCAGCTCTCTGCTGCTCCTACTGTCCACTGAGAGCCACCTCAGGATCCACCACACAGTCATTAAAAAACACAGTCAATATTTTACTCTCAATCCAGTCTGATACAGGAACTTGTTTTTAACCAGCATGGACAGGCTTGACAACATGATAAGATCAAATAAGGTATTTAAATCATCTTTAATGCAAAATGTGTTTATTGCAGCAGCAAAGGACAGACTGCAGGCAAGAAGAGTACAAACAGAACATAATGAAGATAAAATATAAGGATGAGTCATAAACTCAGGCACTGATAATTCCCCTTATATATGCAAACATACCTTTCCATATTCTAATATCATCACAGCAGAGTGTTTTATTTATCCATATGCAGCGTACCAGGCCAATTTCGACCATTTCATGTTTTTGTGGCTCCACTATTTATTTATTTATCCCTTAGTTTTTAGTATTGATGATGTAGTTACGGCAGATCAGGGACTTGTACTCACAGTCTGAGCTGCACACTTAGGCCCTATCTTCGAAGGGCCCTATCTTCGCAAAAGCTGCGCACAATGCAAATTGGGGGCGGGCACAAGCGCATGCCTGTTATAATTGTACTGCACAGAGGCGTGCCACATGCCAAACCAGGCGTTTCAGCGCTAAAATGTGGGGAAAGATGGCATTATCCTATCGTCAGCAGCGCGCAATTACTTTGCGCTAAGAGCTTTGAAAAGCACCTCTTAGGCGCTAAAACACTCGCTGCGCTTGAGTGCACCATGATCTCCGCACTGCACAGCGCAGAAAGGTCATTACGCACGGACGTGCCACGCCGGGACATCAAATTCTGCTGCTAAAATTGGGCAACCAGCAGATTATTCGGTGAGGCAATCAACTATAATTCACTGAGAAACTTGTATCACATCGCAAGGAGCGGCTGTCTCTCAGGTGTAATAATCCCACAATGATCACGGCTTTAACAAGTGTCACAGGCTGTGTAAACAGTGTAAAGTGGGCTCTCTGTAACTTGATCCCTGGGTCTGTCTGTCTCAGGTGTAATAATCCCACAACGATCACGGCTTTAACAAGCATCACAGGCTGTGTAAACAGTGTAAAGTGGGCTCTAACGGTGAAAACACACCGCACGCGTCTCCTGCACGTAAGCTGCGCGGCGCGACCATTTGCGACCTTGTGCGCAGCCAGTTTTCATTAGGACACCATGTTAACAGATCTGTCAGTCCACACCGAATTGCGCGCAGCGCGCCGCTCAGCGGCCGCTCAGGGCCGCTCAGGTCAGCCTGGATTTCTATTTTCCTGCGCGGCCGTCTGCACCCGTGAGCGACTCTGTCAAGCTAAACAGATCAGATAAGGGCAGACAGGAACTCCGAAACCGGACATTCGTCAAATAAAACCAATTTCAAAGTAAAATAATGTTTATTTACGTTGTTGATTGCCCCTTTGGAAGTGTGAAAAGAGAGAAAGAGCAGTCTGAGAGGGGGAGCGGCTTCTAGGGGCTCGTTGCCTGCGGAGCAACAAGTAGAGAGCTAGGACTCGCCTTCTCTCTACAACAGCACCAGCACGCACTGGGAAAACGGGAGGAGAACAGACAAATATGATGCAATTGCATTTTATAAAGAAAGGTAGCCATTAACTGTTATCCAAAACATATTACTTTAGATATTTATGTCGTCATTTACTTGGC